>NW_020216760.1:98960-126226 GCF_003070985.1 Temnothorax curvispinosus | reverse complement strand
TAAGCAACCCGACAGAGGTCGGTAGTGTTACTCCTGTCGACCCTTAAAAACAAAAAACAGGAAGCAAAGAGCACATTGTAGATCTGGCTTAAAAATTGACGAATTTCAGAAGAGACAAGAAACATCACGTTAACGGAATTGCGAAATACGAGATAGTCGCAAAGAGGTTAAGAGCAAAAAACAGAAAGCAAAGAGCACATTGTAGATCAGGCTTAATAGTTCTTTGAATTAAGGAAACTAAATTCAAAGAAATTTATTTTCTTGCAAATAATAAATTGTTTTTCAGTGTACGTTTAAGTTAATTTCATTTTGCATTAATTTTTCTTAACATTACATCTTAACATTATCGTTGCTGTGCTTATATTTATATTTTTTAAAATGTTATGTTAAGAAAGAGGCATCTTTTGACGCAGTAACGTATGATTTTACGAAATAATTTTAGAGCTATCCGGTGACTCAAAAATTAACAAGTGACAAACTATCCATGGTTATATATTGCAGATTAATGTTCCTCTATTATTTCCTTAGATACCCAATTTGCTAAAGCTACACTTTTCAGCGCGCGTGATGTAAAATTCTTTTTTTTCTGGCACATGAGGACGTAATAAAGATAGCTCTGCCTTGTTTCTACAACTGAAAACGAAACTTTATTTCTATCGCGAATGTGCCCTGTGCATCTCGCCCCGAACTCGTTGAAATGTCGATCACAATTTCGCGTATCGCGTGGTCGTATTGTGCGTTGCGCAACTTGCGTGGAAGCACACGGCACCGCTCGTATGATATACCGTTAAAACATAAACTACACCTAGTGCATCTGCTGACCCTGTGGCGATATGGAGCAGAAAGTTAATCGAGTCAAGTGATCAATGAACGTACATTATAACGTATACTAGGAGGGCGACTAGGTAGACAAACGCGTGCATCCACCGACGAGTAGGCATTTTACCTTGTTCCAGCAATTATGCTAAATCGTCCATTTATGCGAATTGCACACATTTCACCGCTACTAGAGGATTCGCAGATGAACTGCGTGCGAAATGGACAACGGTTCATTACTTTTGTTTGCAAGTTAGTTTTCCGAATTTTACCATATCCATTTTATATCGCTCTTTAAATGTAAACCGGAGACCGTTAATCACCGCGCATTCACTTGGCGCGTATTCTCACGATTATTAGTTATAAATCTGGACGACTATATACCCGTTCCCGTCGAAGGTGACGGTCGAGGTCGGAGCTTTTCTGGTTTCCCTCTTCATTCGGCCATCGCGAGCGATACCCTTCCCGTTCTCCGTCACGTCGTCATCCTCCTGAAAGGACAATTCCGTGTCGTAGCTGTCATCGCTGCAGCTGTCGTCGATATCGCTGCACTCTTCGTCGCACGTTGGCGCTTCCAGATTCTCGTGAATCCAGCGCAAACTCATTTTCCCGGTTTCTCCGCTGCTGCTGCTGCTGCTGCATAAATTCACGAACTCATTCTCACATCACGCGTCTAGCACTAAATGTGCGGCCACCTGATTTATTTATTTTCCGCTAGCGCGAAAACCGCGTTCGGTTATTGTCAGAATATGTAAGAATCACGTGGCAACATTTGCGGTTAAATGCGAGATATGGCTATGGACCACAGAAGCATATATGTTTATGAGCTGTTAAATCACATTTTTACTGCCGCTACAAACAACATATAAAACTCGTTTGGCTGCTACAAGATCACACATTTGTGTATTTTTTATTTCTAAAGATAGCGAGGGCAAAATATTACGTTTGGAAAAGCTATTCCTTAATTATTCGATGTAATATGCTATACCGTTTCGTATTTGAAGACTATTGCATGTCAATTTATCAAGCTACAGTTAATATTTTAATTTGTCCAGCGATATAATTTTATTGCAATTTTACATGTTTTATTTTACTTTCCAATTTCTTCTAGATGACACGAATACTTTTATAACACTAGAACTACTGGAGATTAATCTATATTTATTTCTACCGAGAAATCTTAAAAGAAAAGAGAAAACAAATTAATAAAATTAATCATCTATGTAATTTCAATAAAAGTCAGAGTAAATTTCAGAAATTAAGATGTTTTAAAATGTAATAAATTATTTAAAAATGTCAAACGGGTTATTTTTTGACCGCCTTGATAGTTCTAGTGTTAAATAAAACTTGCAGAAATATTATATTTTACATTATTACTTTTATAACTCTTTTTCTCGCAAGACTTTACAATCCGCACTGAGAATTTAATACTGTACTTATTTATATTTTTCCGACCATTTGATGGGATAATCAAGGTGGCTCTAATTGTTAGATCTTTCCTGAAGCAGCGTTATTCTCACGCTTATCAAGAAAGGCAGTGTGAGATAGCAGGTGAAATCTATTCACGTATGTTGAAAACACCCACCCGTGCGAAATACTTTTTATTTCGCAGAAATAGGCAGAAATAGGCACTGTAATGCTTCTAGATTTAACGGTGGTCTCGGTCTACTAGCGGCCGTGCACATCGAGTACGTAGATAATTACGCATCGCGACGCATTTACGTACCGATAACATTAAATTAAATTCAATATAAAAACAGAAGCACGTCGCGCGAGTTGATCGCAATGAATTCAAAAGCCATACGTACTGGAATTTTCAACGTGAGTTCTTCCTCGAAGTGGCACATCGACAGCAGCATGCGCACTAATTACTTACAGCTGCATCGTACTATTTTGCAAGAAGACACTGACAACATCTGAATACATTTACATTGTGTTACATCGTTTTGAAACGCGAATACGTACACCTACTCTCTAAATGTCAGAGTGATTACAATAGTCACTCGAATTCAAAAGAGAGAATTGTCACTCTAATTCGAGTAAATGCGGGCACTCGCAAAGTAGGAGTGAATTTTTCACTCAAATTTTTAAAGCGGCTACTCTACCAGAGTGATTTAATCTCACTATAAAGTTAGTGAATCACGATTCACTAAAGATGGACTGATAAATGAAAATTTCATTCTAACAGAGTGAAATTTTCCACTCAAAATTGTTGAGTGACATAATTAACTCCTATATGGACACTGACTGCACTCGAAAAGAGTGTCCTTTCACTCAAATGGAACGCGATTTTACTCCAACTTATAGAGCGCAATTTTATTCTTTCTTAGAGTGGTGAATCGCTCGAAGTGCACAGGCTTAATTTTCACTTTACGTTACACTTGCATTTTATTTATTTTGAGTGATATTTCACTCTTCGACTTTTATAGAGAGGAGATATACGCCGCGCCAAGTCTCCGCGAAGAATTACAAGACGGAGAAGAAGGAACATTAAGATAGATCCGTAGAATAGCCGCGCGAACTTGCTTCGCGCAATCGAAGGGAGGTGAAAAATAGATTTTTTAACGATCACATGACACTTTGGACAGACTCGGCGGAAGCTGCGATCACCTCTGCGCACGTGAGGTGATCCACCAAGCTTGATGGTCGTGCAAGGCGACCCACCTACCTGGGTGCTCCACGTTTATCACGCGACTGAGCCCGGTTCTACCGCGGCACGTTGAATAATAGCAGACATGACGCCGGCCTACTGACAGTCCGCCGGCGTCGGCGATCTGTGGATTCCTGGTGAAGCGAATTAAAAATGGAGCACGCCTCCGAGCCTTTCGAGCGCATGCACGCACATCTTTTTTAGGATCCTCTTTAGGGAGCCGTTATTGGGTGTTGAAGAGGTGCGCGCTTTCTGTTTTGATAATATACCTCGTCGAGGGACCTTTGACCTTTTAACGACGAACTCCGCATCATTCGGCGCGATCTAGCCTTGAACAAAATTATTGATAAATCAATCGGTACAATTAATTTTCTGGTGATCTTTCTTATTCCTACAATTTATCGTATTTAAGATTCTCTATCGCAATCAAACTAAATTTATAAACAATCTATAAGAATAAACAATGACTCATTAATTTATATATATATATATATATATATATATATATATACATATACAAAACATATTTTTTTAAATGTGTTCTATTTTATCGACATTTTGTAAAACTGCATTTATTTTTGCTTTACATATTAGAATTATAAATAATGGTTAAAATTAAGGTCGTGCCGTAAATTTAAAGACCACATCTACATAGATTGTTTACGTATTGTTTACATTATGTTTACACGAATCTTTTTCATGTAGACAATAAGCAATGTAAAGCAATAAGCATGCATGTAAGCATTGTACAAGTAATGTAAATTATTATAAATTGAATGATATCAATTGATTACTTGATTGATCTCTTTAAAATGTGTTTTTACAAACAGTCTTACAAAAAAAGCAGTTTTAAACTAGATTGGATTAAATGCATTTTAATTTCTTATTAATTGTACAGTGATGATATGCATGAAAGATGCATGATATTTTAACATAGAAATATTATTATTATTTACTTTGAGCTCTATGAACTTCTAAACAATTTAAACTACAAAAAGCAGTATATTGTTCAGCTTGCAGTTGCAAAACACATAATATGCACGTTATTTATTTTCTTTTTTTTCACAGGTATATAAAATCAAAATCTTTAAAATCATGTTAAATTTTTCTGATTGTACCTAAAAATTGTACCCAAATTAAATAATAGCATTGAAAATAAAATTGCCAACAAAATATATATAAATTTCCGATTAATTAACATAGTTTACATCGTATACAGTGTATACACGTAGATGCAGATTACTAAATCTTACATAAACGCTCAATCTTGATTAAAATCAATATATTTGAGAGAAAAAGTGCGTTTCTTTAAATCATTTCACATTCATATTATCGCTAATTATTCAGTTTACACTTCTTGTTGACGTAGATAGATGGCGAAATTGGTATAATCACAGTTCTGCAGATAAGTTTTCCATAAAAGACAATGCGCACGTTTGAGCTTGGTAAATTACGTATCCATGCAAGCTTAATATACTGCGATCACTTGCATACATTTACAGCTTACTCACGCTTTTCTTAGGTCGCGTTCCTTTTGACGCTTTAGCAGTAAGCACTGTAAGCATTATTCTGTCTTCGTTGCACATTGAATATCAAACAAAGATCGAGCGATGCTTTCAGCGATAAATCAAAGGACGCAGTATTATAGTGATAACGCAATAATAAAACATTTGAATATTCACAAAATATTTATAAAAATGAATAAGAATAAAAAGATTTATATTATGCGTATTTAACATAAATGGAGCAAAATAACGGAACCTTATTTTTTATTTTATTCATTAATTTAAAAAAATCTAAAATACCTTTAAATACTTTTGACGTTTTGAGTATTACTTTTAAGTATACCTTACTTAAAGTTACTTAAAAAGGCATGTCGGATGATCAAGCTATATGTAACAGCAAGTCTTGCTCGATATTGGCTATCAATTTGCTATTTTATGTCCTGTATTCTTATTCAGTATGTTTGCCGTCTGTTTGCTGTCAGATTATAGTACAGTCACTTTAGGGTTTGATCTCGGAAAAAATGTTAGCAAAAGCTGAATTTTGGCATAGACCTTTGTTTTTGCATAAGATTAAAGGAGAAAAAAAAGTTGTCATAATTTTCAATCATAACTTTGCGAAAAATTGCACTAGAAAAGTTTTTAAAAAAGTAATTAAAAGCTTGGAATGTGTTTTACACTGTTGGAAAATTTTTGTACTTTTGTGAAAAAATCTGCTGGTTAAAATTTTTGTGTAAAGTAATTAATACATACATGTGTAGATTTAACATATGTCTGCTATGTTAATTGAACTTAACAAATATAAAATGTAAAATTGTAATGTAAAATGTAAAAAAAACACTCACAAATTAAAGATTGCGCTATAGTCTATTGGCTCCTGCCAATACGTCTATAGACGTATATAATAGACTGAGCATTCCCATTGGAGATCTTCCGGCAAGATCTTAAAGACCGAAGATATGCTTGCAGTGACAATTTTCTTTTATAATCGTGCGATCGTGCCTTAATCTAAATGTTAGATGAAATATAATATAATGTTAAATTTCGATAACATTATAAATAACCTATAGAAATTAAAATACATATTCAAACTCAAGTTCAAGTTTCTTTTTTACTAATACTCTATAGTCAATGTAGAAAATATCCATGAAAAAAAATTCAACTATAATTTTTCTAAATAAATACGTTTTACATGTAGTTTTCTATTAGTAAAAAAAGGCTTAAAACGATTTTCTCTAAAACTATTGGACGGATTTAAATGCGGTTTTCACTGTCCTATAGAGCAATTCTCCAAGAAGGTTTTAGTACATAAAATATCGCGCTAGAACATCAGGGTACGGAGCAGTAAGGAAATATGCGATAATTTATATTAATTTAATGAAGCACTAAAAAAGTATCAAATAAAATTTTTTTTAAATAGAACCGACTTAAAAAAAAGCTCTAAAAGTATTGAAAAATTGAAAAAAGCTTTAAAAAGTATAAAATAATACTTTTAAGAATCCCTTTCAATTTTTGAAGTCGGCGCCAAATTAATTTAGTAATTATTAATTTGGCGCCAACTTCAAACAATTGAAAGGGATTCTTATTTTAATTTTTGTGAGGTGCAAGAAATCCTCGAGATCTTGGTCGAGGAGAATGCGGCACAGCTCGCCAACAAAGCGCTTATGCTCGTTCTCGCAGAGAATCTCAGCGGTCGCCTGTTGTTGCGCCGGTTGCGAGGACGAGTGCTGTTGCTGGTAATGGCGTTGCTGCTGACCCTGCTCCTGCTTATGAGACTCGTTCAATTGCGTTTTCTCTGTTGTCTTGTGGCTGATTCTGGAAATCTGCCGCTGTCGCCATCGTGATTCGCGTTCTCCGTACAACTCCGCGCGACAAAGCGTGCCCGTATCCTTACAACTCGGTACCAACTGCTAACAACGTCAAAGCTCGTCGCGTCCCGGCTCAGAAACTGAAATCAGAACACGTTCTGCAGATATTATAGACACGTGGCACGGATCCAGAACTCGACATCGTTACTGGATGATCGCTTAAAAAATGTATTGATGTGACATATACGTAACCCTCAACTAATTCTTGTGTATACAAAAAGAAAACTGCGTCTTCACTCTATACAGACATTATTATACAATACATACAGACACAGCAAAAGACTGAACTGAACCAAACTTTTTGTCACACGCAGGTATAAGCTGGCCGGCCAGCGTCCTAAATATTTCTCTTTTGTTCCTATTGTTATAGTCCCAAGCGCTCTCTCTTCTTTCCTTACTCCTACTCTTTGTAACATACGATTATGAGTAAGTATATATTCGTTTCTGCATATTTTTGATATTATGTCAATGGTGATAAAAATCAATACAAGTTTAAATAGATTTTTCGCGATAGCTTGCATATATAATTATGTAAATAAATAAAAATTCGAAAAATTTGAAATATTGCAATATGGGACCTATAAAAATAGGCATTTCAAGCTTTTAATTGCTTTTTTAAAAACTTTTTTAGCGCAATTTTTCGAAAAGTTACGACGATTTCAAGTTTAATGAAAAATGTCTTATGAAAAATTTTTTAAATTACTGAAAATGTTAATGGCAAAAAAGATAATGCAGCTTAGTCATTCATAAAATAAGAGCATTGAAGTAAAAAACCGTCCAAGATTTCCTGGGATAATAGCCTAGTCACTTTAGATAAAAATCGAAAAGGCAAAATATATATAACATTTTGTTCAAACCATCAATAACATATCTTGTACAAAATTGTCCACTCTTTAATTTTCTACTGTTATATTTTCTTTGTAAAATCGATATTTAACGAAATATTTGCAAAAGAATTGTATTTAAGCCCTATTTGTTTAATTATTTTTCTTAGCGACCACAATGGTAAACTTTTTTCCCCTTTAATGCAAAAATGAAGGTCTGTGCCGAAATTCAGTTTGCTAACATTTTTTTCCGAGGTTTCGCTCGATTTTTGTCTAAGGTGACTGGGCTATTACGCTAGGAAATCTTGCACGGTTATTTTAAATTTTTACTTCAATTTGTTTATATTTTATGAATGACAGTTTGCGTTACATTTTGCAAACATCGATTTAATTAATCAAATTTGTTGCCTTTTTACTAAGGAAATTTGTTACAAATGCTTGACAAAGTATGCGTTTCTCAGGTTTGACTAACTAGGTTTTTGTGTCGAAACTTTACATCAGTTTTTGGAATATAAATATTTTGTCTATTTTTTGTTTCTTTCTTTTCACTTTTAATAAGCATGTTACTAATTTTCTACGATATAAACAATAATAAAGTTCAGCATTAAATTTGTAAGACTACTTTTTTATTAATTAAGCTTTAGAAATTATCATCAAAGTATGAAACAATTATTCCACTGTTTGAAATAGGAACTATTGTAAATGTAGTTATACAATAAAACTTTAATTTCGCTTGTCAAATATTGAGACAGGCTGCTTTTTTTAACTTTATTATTAATTAAACAATCTTCACGCGACGCAGCCGGGTATGTAGCCGTCGGGACTCAGTTTTAATACAAAATTATTTGTTGAGCGCCAACCAATTTTTATAAAATTGGTAAAGTAATTAAACAAACAAAACTCAAGGGTGGATAGTTGGAAGGACCCTTAGATTGATTGATTCGAGATGTATACAAAATTAAATCCAATGTATATATAATATATTAAAGTACTAAACGATATATGTATAATATACTAAGTAATTAAATCAGTAACGTAGATTTTGACTCATCAGGCAAGAAGATACAGATTTATTAATAGATTACTTATAGTTGCTGACAGGTACTCCTTTTCGACAAATTCTTATACATATATCAGATATAATACAACGATCAGATATTAACTTCGATCTTACACAATGAACGACGATCCGACTAATCGGGGGAACGACTCCCAGAATTACAAAGGTGTGTACTGTAACACAGCTTTCCGTAGAGTGAGTTTTCCGCGGCAATCCGGTTCTCTGGAAAAGGCCCAGCATGGGCTGCATGGGCCGCCTTGATAGTTGGCGCATACGCATTTCATTAATTTCGCCGGTGAGCCTATTAGATTCGGACCTCGAATATTCGGGCAGCTTTCTCCGGCGGACGCTGGTTTGGCGTCCTTGTCCACCTTATGGGCCGAGTCTGAATATGTCTAATATCGCTGTCTTCTCTTCGCTTCTACAATTAGGTGACACGGGTCGTTTTTCATGTCATATATCGTCTACTTTTCAAAATAATACGTTTCCTCGCCTGAGTCATTCTAAGTATCAATATAAAATATTATACATAATAATAATTGTATATATACGCTAAAAGAACTCCCGACGAGTCGGATCACGTCGATGTTGAAGGGAATACAATTATACTGTTACAATGTTTTAATAAAAATTGCGATATTTTACTGCCTAATATTTCTAAAGAGTATAAAAATAAAATTCTCGAAAGACAGATTATGCTGTATTCTTTATATGTACCTATACATATATATATTATATGCATGCATATAATATTATTATATCCTATATAATAATATAGATATACATATCTATTACTCTTATACATATACATATACAATATATAATATTTTATTTTAATCGTGTATAAACTAATTGTATAATATTAAATTAATAGCATCTCAGACTGTTATTTTGAACATATACTGTTATTAATTTTTTTTAAATTAAATGATATAAATCGAAAATTAACTTTAACTTTAACTTTTACTATTAAATTTAATAGATATTATACTTAATTATGAAACACAAGAGACAGACATTATAAATTTGTTATTATTATAAATATAAAGGAAAGTCCCCTATTATGAGATACCACATCTATTTTGTGTGATTATCAAAAGTCTATGGACAGAATTGAAAAATGTAGTAAGTTATTTTGAAGGGAATTTAATAAGCTTTAAAATGTTGAAATGTAAAATCTAATTTAAATATTAATTTTTTTTTAAATTAGACAAATGTAAAAAATAAGCTTCATACAAAATCGAAAAAGTGTGGTCCTAATATGAGATACTCCAAGAAATCGCTAATAAAGTGCAAAATACATTGGTGTTGCAATTAGAAAACTTCATTTAATGTCTCTGAAATACAAATGTAATGGAGAAGCTTATTTGCAATAATCGCAAACCCACTTATACTCAATATTTCCAGCGCAGCCAGTGTACGCTCAGCAATGAGCATGCAATCACCATTCGGACACTTATAAGTTCGTATGAATCTTCCCTTAACTTTAACATAGTATTAATAACTTTCATACTCTAGCAACGATCGTCACCCTGAATATCTCATATTACGAACCCCACGCCTTGCGGTTTCGCAATCACCAAATCTATCCTCTACAATTAAGCAACTCAGCATATCCTGTATTTTCCTATTAATACGACCTTACTCTATCGCTGCATATAGAACTTATTGTCAAATATTTATTTATTATATAATAAACAAGGTTCAAAGTCTCACTTTCATGGAACTTGACAACATCCAAATTCACAATTTCGATATTCGTAACGAGTGCATGCACGATCGAACAATGAATTTTCTATTAATAGGTTTTACACCAAGGGCAATAAGTTCATAGTGGAACCAACAAATAGAACCTATTTATAGTTTACCAGAAACCCCGCTATTGTATATTAGGAGCTTATCTCATAAGAGGGGACTTTCCTCTATATATTACAATAATATAAATTTTTTCAGTATATTGGACTAGATCTGGATTAAAATAAAAAAAAAAAAAAAGAAGAACAGCTGAATTAATTTCTTTACATAATTGATATATAATTCTTAACCATCGAACTTCCAAAATTTATTGAACAGTAAAATCGTGCTGAGAATTCTATTTTTATAAATTCGCGAAACACGAATGAGACCACGAATCGTCTTACGATTCTATCGCCAATGCTCGCGCTGCTCTTATCAGCGATAAGGTCATTGTCCCTCGGAGTTCACCGGTCGTGATTGTACCTGCAGAAAGTGTTATGGCTATCGATCGAGCGCAGCACACTTCGATATACTATTCGTACAACTAATAACGGCCAAGCTCTAGCACGGGAGCTATTGAATCACAGCGAAGCAATAAGGTGCGTAAGCATTAAACCCTTTGTGGAGTGTCACGCAATTTTCGCTGCATGACCGTGAAGTGACTATAGGGATCAGCTTTAATAGACTCATAGACCACACAATTTTTGCTACATAACCGTGGAACAGCGTATTAACTACCGCAGATCTATAACCGTCAAGGATAGCAGCTATAATTAAAGAAAAACACAGCGTCTCACAAAACTGTTTGAGCAGTCTTGTTTAATTTATAAATACATTTGATTTTACTCGCCACTGTATTTGTAGATCTACTTTTATTATACACCAAATTATGCACAAATTCAAAAGCTTGAAAAATTGTAAACAGTATCGTAAAATATCTTTCATGCCAATTTTGGAAAATTTTATTGACCGACGTTATTGTATAATTATTATTGCATAATATGAAATTGTGAAACTAAAATACATACGTGGAGAAGATACACCTTCGCAATTTAACGTACAGATCAAATACTAGATAAATGAAATGTATAAATATGCTGGAACTCTCTTATTTCTTCTTTGCAGGTCACGTTCACAAGGATGCAAAGGATCAATTTCATCGTTGACTCAAGCGACGTCCACAAAGAGAGCAACTCCATGACAGTGTCTATTATTACCATACTGTCGATGGATAGCTCTCTTCATAGCGAGCGCTTTACCCTTAAATTTTGAATTCTCTTCCACCGCCACGTTTGACACTTCCTTGACAAAATAAAAAAGATAGTTATTAATTAGAGAGAAAAACGCCATTTACAGCCCGGACTGAATGTTGATAGTCTAATAATAACATTGTGTGAATTTTGTACACTCTTTCCAAACTCAGTAAACTATGTACCGATTTTTTGTCGGTCTTTAAAATACAGCTCTTTGTTGCAACAGTAAATCCACTAAACTTAAATCAATAATTGATTTAAATTTTGATGCTAATAAGCATCCTTATTAAATTACTGTAAATAATTTATTGCGAAAAATATCACCCTAGCCAGGGTTCCAGCCTGGACCTCTCTACATTCCGTGACGGACGTCTTTACCAATTTAATCACCGAGGCACGTGGTGATATTTATCGTAATAACTGGTTAATAATAGGAAGAACATATTTTTCAGGCGACATATATAAAAGATAATTATATGCTACACACATAACAAATATCAATATCTTAGTTATACTTACATCGGTACACCGTACACCTTAGTGTTCAGAAATCTCGTTCGCAAGTATCGAAAATAGGTGTTCCAAAACTATCAGTAAATATTTTAACGACTATTTTCAATCATGTAAAGTCGGTATTTCTATGCTAATAACTTGTTCAGAGATAAAAAATTTATTTACATGAAATCTATCTGGAATTAACAATGACCCGCTATCTCCTCGCAGCTTATTTGAGGCTTTATTAAAATCTTTGTCTACTTATAAATAAGAAGCTATCTAACGTCTTAACATTAAGATAAGCGTCATTTACCTCGCTTCTGGTATTTGTAAGTGGAACACACATATCATCGTGCATATATTTATCACGCCTGTCCGAAAGAATGTTTTTCGCGAGAAACATCATCGCCAATAATTTATAATAAAATCTACTTATGTACAATACAGTTATTTAATTTTTTTTAGAAAATGTTTTTATATAACATTGTATGCTAAGAGAAACTTTCTCGAAGAAAGAAGTTTACTAGCCGTAATAAATTTTGCGCGATAATCGTTATCGCGTGAGAGTCATTATACGCAATACAGCGATGGCGTCATAACACGAGAACCCCGGGTAAACTTATCAGTAAGATTTTAACCTGCTGGCGTACCGAAAGATGGATGAATTTGCCCATAAATATTTATTTGCTCTATGATGTTAACAATTCTGAATAGAAATAAAGAGGAAAAAATTTAAGAGTAACACTGAGTCGCCATTTGCAAAGTGATTAACACATGTTTTATCTAATAGTATAAAGATAATATAAATTTTAATGTACACATTCGATAATTTTTCAGAAATAAAAATTCTCGACAGTTGCTCTTATAAAAAGTAAAAGATCCCTTCAAGATTTTTTTAGAAAAACTAACTTCTAGCTTTCTGCAGTATTCAATCTCAACTCTTGATTCTCAGTCCACAGCTTTCAATTTTTTAGTCTCACCTTAATTAACCCTCATCTTAGATATTTTAGTTATTGTTTGATGAAAGTCGATACTTTAATTGTAATTTCTCACACAAAGTACTTGATAATTATATTATTATCTTCGCACATTTGATTCAACCTTCTTATTCTAATTTTATTAATATTTAATGATACGTACAATATATGTGTTGCGCTGAAATGTATTCGTCACGCAACTATAGCTTCTCTGTTCATTCGCGAAACTCATTATTTCAGCTTCATTTGTAATACGCCAGCCAATATTAGCGTTCTGCTATAGCAATAACTGGTCCGCGATCGCAGCTCAAGGAAGGAGGCAGCCTCTGACGCTAAAGTGTGGGCTGGCTTCGACTTAGCGGCACGGCTCGTTATCGGGAAGGTGCGAGGAGCCTCTTCCTCTTTAGCGCGCCGCCATCTGATTGCACCGCAAACATAACTGCTCCGCTACCAGCTCGTGCCACGACTCATTAACACATTCTTTTGGCCGCTCAACAATACCGCGCGAAGCACGAAAAATTGCAGGCAGTTCGGTGCCCCCTAAAATTAATCGTCAAATTAGATACAGTTTTTTTCATATTGCTTTTCGCTCCATCAAGGCGGGAAAAGTTTAACGTAAGAAACGTCAGAGAATTTGTAATAATTTGTAGTAGTCTCTATCTCTTTTGACATTTCGAGTTTTCATCGCGACAACTCAATAACTCGTACACTTATAAATATTTAATGTTAAAAAATTAGTTATAATAATTATAATAATGCGACGGACGATACATATTTCGCGTTCTCCCTATAAAAGATCGATATATTGTGCTTTCACCTTTAATTCTTTCTGAAATCGCAATGCGGTTGGTCGCAGATATTCGACGCTCGTAAGATTCCAGAGTCGTGCCAACTTCGCGTCACTTGCGTAATTAACGTGCTTCAACTAATCCATGTACAAACCTGTATGATATAAACGCACGTCGCGACGACATGACATTCCCGATGGAGCGAGATCGTTCTGCGTTCTATTTACTCAGATGACATTTTCACCGCGGTTACAAGCAACTGCTTAAACAGTACGTTGATTCGGCGATTGCGGCGCCGAAAGGTGTTGGAATTTAGTTGGTACTTTAGAAATTGCTCCTCGCATTTTTAACGGGTTCAGACTAATCTGAACAGACGCATAAAAGACAATTATATTTTTAATAAATTTAATAAATAATATAATTTCTGTAATTAAAATAAAATTATTCATACTTGAAAGATAATTATTCATAGTTGCTAATGAAATGCTATTTGATAACAAAATAGAATAATTCTATAAATTGTGTGGATTTTATTCTAATATTTTAGGAAAGATATTCTAAAATGTGTGTGACTAACTTTATCGCAAATAAAAAAGGCGATTTAAATATGACTAGCTTTAAACTTTAGTACTATTTTTATATATAAAAAATAAAATTTATTTTATAAACTGGTATTAAGTAGAAAAGTATATGATTCTTTCAGGTTTAGCATTGCGTTCCACGCAAGAACTTCACATTTGGACTATCGAGAGACCCGTTAATAAATCATAACGTGATCATAAATAGAAAAGTCAGCCAGCGTTTTCTATCACTTGATATCGCGCGATGAAACACGTACGAGGTATCGTCTTTGAGAGCCGCGATTGCACCTTATCAGCGGGCGATACGATAAGGCGATAACGAGGCGACTCACTCCGGTATTACCAAAAATCCTCGGCAACCTCGGCAATAATTCCTCGAGTAGTAAATTTTAATAAATTGCGCGCACAAACGTTCATCGGGGGGGGTACGCATACTCCGGCGGCGGCCGGAGAGTTGCCAGCAGCCTGCATTAATTACAACCGCGTTAATTTACAAGTGGTTGTACGTCCTCTCCCGGTAGTTTACACGCTTGAATTACGTAATCGATTTTAGTCCATTCGTAATCGGCATATTCTTTTCTTCTGGGTTGGCTGTGACAGACAACGTCCTCCCGTTGCGGAGCACGAAAATGTTCCTCTTTCTCTTTCTCACTCTGGGGAAAATAACAAAGTCGCATGATACTCGATCGCTGAACGTTAATTTAACAAACAAGCGCAGTTAAATTTAAAAAAAATTAACGATCTACGTATTACTATCTCTGCGATATATTATCGAAATACGATATTCTGTACTACGATACGATCATCGCTGAAATTTTCGATCGGTGATGTAATAACTCTATATGCAACTAATCGAGTTTATGCGAACGTTTACGACAAAATCTTATCTTCACTGACGAATTATTTTTGAGGAGACTCGCAAAGACTGCCGTAAAATCGTCCGACTATAAAATAAAAGAAATAAAGCGAAACGGAGCAAAACAACTCGATAATACGAATTATGTCGCGTTTGTTCTACTTGAAGACATTTGCATTGTAATTTATAGAAAAAATATCAAAACATGATAAACAAATAAACCATTAATTAAGATATTGTAATATATAAACGTCAAAATATGTGTAGAATTGCTATAATAGCTTCAACTCATGTTAAAGACGCATAATATGTAAAATATATGTAAAGACATAATATGTAAATTGTGTATTGTATATATTAAAAATTATGAATTATATATTTAAGTAAATTTTAATCATTGAAAAAATATTTATTCCTGATAGTTTGATAATATTTGTCACATTTCATACTTAATAGAAAAACATTTCATTGTAAAGCCATACTTCGTATTATATTTCATGATATCAATAAAATATACCACAAAGTAATTTTATGAAATTATAAAAATGCTATATGAATAATACCTACTATAAATACATCATTCGTTTAAAATTATCCAAATTTGTTTAAAATTATTCAAATGATTCTTAAGGTTTGTTCAAAGAATCTTTAATCTTATTGCTTTATTTTAAAGCAAAAGCATAATATTTTTCTTTAAAAAAAATAATACAAATCTGTTGTATATTTTCTATTAATTCTTTATCTCAATAAAAATCCATTTCTGTTATTTACAATTACGTAATTAGTATCGTTGCGTTTTCATTTTTTATTATTTTCTTATCATGCAGAGCTACTGCACTGCATCGAGAGAACACTATAGCACTGAAAATCAACTTTTTTATCACGTTTTTGTGATATCTATTATTTTTTTAAATATAGGAAGTTAAATTTAAAGTATATAAATAAATGTGTATATAACATATACAATTATACATACTTGTATACTTTATGTTAAATATTTTATGCCTCATTTGTATTGTGTCGTTTGTAATTTATATTTAATATATTTAATATAAATATATATTTATATGTTACATATTTAATAAAAAGCAACATTCCTGTCATTCCTAAATGCAGCATTATATAAAATAGCAACAATTTACACTCTAAAATAATATAAATAAGAAATTATTAATATACTTTTTAAAATGCATTTTTCATTTTTATCAGAATTTATGATTGCAAAACATAAGTATGAAAGTTATAAACATGGACAGAAATAAATCTTAAAGATTTAATTATATCCGTGATTCCAGTTTCTTTATTCCAAAATGTTTCAATTTATTTAATAAATTATCGTAACAGATTCCAACTATAAATATAAAAAATTGAACCGAATGAGTTATATTACGTACGTGTCTATATGAGTATATTATATTAATAGTGAGCGTATTAAAAGTATGTTTCAGTCAAATAATAAAGGTATTATTTCCTTATCTTATATTTGAAAAGTCAGAAGAGATAATTTTAATTCCTTTTCCATGTATCATGTAACGGATTTATGGGGTACAATAAGCTTTCCACGTAAAATGTGACTATTGCGATTGTAGCAAAGCCGATTGCATTAAATCCAGATTTCAAAAAAACCATTTAAATTATTCCTTAATCGATCAATCTAATAGCATTGATATCTTAATAGCATTTATTTATTCGTTAATTTTATATTTTATATATTCATTATCAATCGCTTTGATATCACTTTCATCGAATATTAATTAATCGTTAAGTAATGCTTTGTTGCAGACTGCAAAGCAATAAAGAGGTATATATTTTTTCTTTAAATCAATTTTAGCTTTAAAACAAATAACCTACTGCTCTATTTTACTAGTATATTAGTTAATTTTCACATAATCGACATATGTACATTACAACCGCATATAAGTTAAAAACGACGAAGGACACAGCTTAGTATCTACTTAGATAATCTTTTTCTTTTAATGAATATAAACGAAGTTCTCATATTGAAAAATTATTTCCTATGTTATAAGCTGTATGGAAAATATATAACACATGTATATTAGGACATTTAAATACCGTTTTATTTTATGCCGCACATTTAACGCTATGTGCCGTTGTTGCAAGTGTTTCTTGTATGCATACTGCGTGTAATTTTTATATCATTTTTGTGTCCGGTGTAATATTATCCAATATCTAACTTTATTTGAATAGTCATTTATATTTAGTCAAGCTTGAGATAAGGACAAATGCGGTGTTAAATACGCGCTAACAAATCAAAGTTTGACTCTCGATTTTGCACCGATAATCAAGCTAATCATTGTCGATGAGAATCGATTTAACTATTCGCTATTAACGCTATTGCTGTACCGTCATCAATCGTATCTAGCAATCAGAAAGGGACAGAAAGGGAAAGGCACTTACTTTATATATCACATCTAGAAAAAAGAAACTGTAAAGACATTATGAAAAAATTGAATAATTATCCTTGTTCGACGTTTTGTTACATAAAGTTCTACTTCAACGAGCTTAAAAATTCTGTCCGTTGTTAACTCACAAAAGAAAAAATTAACGTATTTATAATCAATATCTGTTAATTTTAATCCTCACGATTTTCCAATCCCACGTGTGATGATCAGGATCACAATCTAATTGTGACAATAAATGTGATAATTTTTTCTTCACTTTATCATTGCCGTCGAATATTAAACCGGTCGTAATTAACCAGTTGCGGTCTCGGCGACAAAATACCTCACTAACGTTAGGGTTGGCACGTACATCCCGAATTATCATTTCCATAGGCTGATGAGTAGCGACGGCCTCGCGACTGTGCGTTACGTAACGAAAGTGGAGCGTACGTTTCGTATTGCCCCGCGAGCGCGCGATTGTTCCTTCAAATTTGCACATGAAAAGACACGAACGACTGAGCGAGAAAATGTATTTTCAGGAAAGACGAGCGCGCCGGTCGTGAACTCGAGATATTTCATGGAAAAACCGAAGGTGCGATCGATCTTATCATAAAATACCGATCGATAAATCTATCCTGATTCCACAATCAATTGTCACGTTTTCCGAGCAACACGAAAATCTAAAAAAAAATGCGTACAAAAATGTCGGATATGTCTGAAAAATTAAAAAGTCTCGATATTTATGGTCGTTTATCCGTTCGCTTCGGTAACTGATTCCCAGGTCGTCGTCTGATGCTATTCGCTTCGACACCCGATTCCCAAATTGATCTCGACAACGGATCGTCGCGTCGTCGAGGGCGATCCATCTGGCTTACCTGCGGAAATCCGATCGAGCCGCGGAATCGATCCCCGCGCTGCGGCTGATCCCCCCAGTTTCCGGCGAATCCTCCGGATGACCCGACGACTAGATGATCGGCGCCGATATGCCAGAGCGCCGATCGCGACCGGCGATACGGTGAAAAATTCGCGGCAAACGGACTTGACGGAATGAACGGACGAAGGAGGTTCAAGAACGAGTGACGTGGACGTCCCACGGCGTCGACTCATATACTCTACCCGCGCCAATCTGACGTCACGGGCGCGTTTCTTATCAGCTAGAGGAGGCCCAACACCTGTAAACCCCACACCTGTCGGCGGTGAGCTTAAGCGCCGTCGGAAACACGCCCAGCTCGTCTGGCGACGACGATGACGATGACGATGACGATGATGACGGAAATTTTCGTGGAACGCTACCCGCAGATCGCCCACAAGTGCATCGGGTGCTCGATACCGCGTTAGTAACGTTAGGTCCCCCTTATTTTGGGTGCATAATTGTCTAATTTTCTAACATTTTAATAATAGTAATCCTCTAATATTTTAAATTACATTTTTTTTTATTTTAATTAAACAAGAAAAGTATAAGACGTCAGCCCTTGGGCCAATTAGATAATAAAAATTGCAATTTAGATACTTTATAGCTAGCCATTCACTTAATAACTCCTGCGATAAGTTAGTTTTACAGCTTCCGATTATTCAAAATATATGAAGAAATATAGATCACGTTAATTTTTTATCGGGAGATATTTTTATGAAAATTTAAATGCGTTGCGTCGAAACTTAATCTTAATTATCTTAATAAGTGTTAGAAAATTCTTGTTATTTTTTCTGCGATTTGGATTGGGGTCCCGTTTAATTAATAGATCCTATTTATTTAGCAGACAAGTTATGTAATTATTTTCTATGAAAACAACCACGTTTTATCTTTTTATTTCTTAGAGAAAATTAAGTTCCTGCACTCTTGACCATTGATTATCTTGCTCGAAAAATAAGAATTAGAAACGGAGAATAAGAAACGAGATAAAACTTGGCGTTTATCACTGGTCAAAGCAGTAGAACTTCGCATTGTCATTGATGAGACGTTATGTAAAATGAACTTCCTGGTATGGAGAAAATGTTGTTAAGCTAACTAAACAATGCTTTTAATGGTACGTACGAAAGTACAAGTTAATGAATTAATTTTTCCAGCAATTAATTTTTCAAACATTAATTGCATGTTTGAAAAATTTGAAGACTCATAAAAACTGAAATATAAAATTGATATACATTCGCATGCAATTAGATGATTCCTGTTCGGTTATAAACAATCATTTTGACGAAAAATTTTATTTATTTATTTATCCTCTAGCTACATAATTTTATAAAACTATGCTTTACAATAAAAAGCTACTAATGTTGAATTTTTATATTTTCCTTTTCTGCCATTTATATGCTATCGCGACGTATAGATCATAATTAAGCATTGCATTCCTCCAGATGCAATCCGGATCTTTCAAATTTCCGAGACTAGACTCGAGAACACGTGGTTGAGAGTCGTCTCGCTCTGCTCTTGGGTAACGAGAAACGGGATGAATTTACGGCCGCGGTGCCGCGCCGCGTGCGATATCAATGGCAGAAGCAAACGAGTCGGCCGAGGCAAACACCGGAGCGAACGTTAAGGGAACGGTGGAGGAACGAGGTGAAGACGAAACTGTGAGTTTTACTCCGACGGTGTCACGCGGGTTTACGTGGAGGCGTTGCACCTTATCTCGTGTCCCAGTTACATCACCACGCCGCCGCGGCTTTGTTGCTGCTACATCTATTCCGATCACGAGCGACTGTTTCGTCTGCCACGTATAAGAATGTTCTATTTTATCAATAACGTACAACCATTTCTCTTACAAATTTTCAGATTCCTCGGACCAGTTTGCCTCAGATTGAATCGAACACTCCTTAGTTTCTTCATGCGGTATCTTTTCGTTTTCATTAAATAGTTATTGTGGAGCGACTTCCACCGGTAGCTAGTTTGTTTCTGGAAAGAAATATTTGATATAGAAAGATAACAGAAAACAATTTATTAGCCTAAAGTTAAAAATCAGATTTTTTGCATTATTTGAACTAATAATATATATAAAAAATATAATTAACCGAGTATAGATGTTGAGGAATGATAACAGATATTACTTAAAATAAGGAATATACATTAATATCTTATAAATTACTAATAAATAATCACACAATCGATCTTATAAATAAATTTAAGACAAATGCATTACTTTGAAAAAGAACGGCAACTGTTAGTCATTAACGAGAAGCGCAGTAAATAATCACGGTAAATATCTATATCTTTTTCATGGTTTGTATACCAAAAGCAATGGCACTAAAGAAGCAGAGGCACTGAAAAATCTAAAAATAAACGCTCGGTCGTCTGCACTTCTTACACGAGAGAGAATTCCTAGAAGGCCGTATTGGAAAGTAGCAGTAAGATTAGCCAATTGTCCTTTGTAAAAGTACACATGCATATTTACGCACATGCATCGTCACCAAACGGAATTTAGATTTCGCTTATGCATATACGTAGAGTATATAAGTTTGGACACGGTCCAGATTCTCACCTGCACGCGTCTTTAAAAGTCTTTCTAGCTTGATCGAGCATTCGCTTGTACATGGCGAGGTCCGATGCTTTATCCTGCTGCACGGTATCTAATCTGGTCTTCAGTGCGAGACACTCCTCTTCTAGTAATTCGATTCTACGTCAAATGTAAAAATATCGATAGTTACAGGAAATGTAGACTCTAATACGTGTTAGAAAAGGAATCTGGGTAGCCAAATCTGTCGAGATTTTGAAAGCGTCTGTTATAAATTTTGTCGATAAAATGCCAGCAGAGAGAGACAGAGAGAGAAATATAACAGAATCTGCTAGAATATAATGGCATTGACTGAAAAAACTGAGCAAAATCTGCCGTTTTGTAAACATTTAATGATATATTCCATTTAAATGTTTATGAAATGACAGATTTTGTTTTTACCGAGAGAAAAAATGGTTACAGTTACCACAATTTCACTATAATTTTTAATTATTTTCCAACTACATCTTTATAGTTATTTTAACAATGCGAATTATAGCTGACTCAATACATTATTGTTGTCATAGCTTTTAACATGCATAGCATATATACATGGTTTTATAACTTTTGTGATTTATGTATAGTAAATATAGTAAAATCTTATTATAAATATCATGAAAGTCACCATAATTGAAAAATCGATATGTATGTAAGATTATTTTACGAATATTACAGCAATTATAATAATTACTATAAAATAAGAACCCCAACCATATAATTATTTTACTATGCAATTACAGTCGGAAATACCAAACACTTTCCTCTCAGTGCGACAATCCGCTGTCAGATTATATCGACAGGCTTTGCTAGCAAAACACGAGTTTAATGCAGACAGATGATACCGAATCTGTTGTAATATCTGTGCAAATCTGCTGTCAATCTGTTGTCATACTGCAGACAGTTTGCTTACTGGAAAAAAAAAACAGATTTTACTTGTGATATAACTTACTTATAACGAACTTCATCGGGGTTAGTAGTTTCTTCCTCCGTTCGTAAACTCGACATCGATTTCGCGCAAGATCTCGCTCTATATCTCGTATCTACTTTAGCAAGTCCCACTCTCTCTTTTTCCGAATCTCGTAATTTCAATTCTAATTTCGCCCATTTACTCTTTTCCTTGCGCAGCAATTCCTTTTAAATTAAATTAAATATTTAATTATTTAACTGAGCTATAAATTTCATAATTTACAAAATTTTCTTATCCAATTTCAAATCATTCTTTATACCAGTTTAACATTATATTATCATCAAACAATTGTTATTTAATTCCGAAATCAGTAAGTTAATTCTCGTTGATTAATTGTTAAATTTTATTAGATCTATAATTGTGCCACAAAATTGAAACGTCCTTTTATCGAATTAATTATCAACAACATTCTTTAACAAATATAAAAAAAATTATAGCTTACTGCAAGTGCGTCAGCTTCGTTCCTTTCCTTGTCCAGTCGTTGATTAAGTAGTGTTACCAATTCTAACAGTCTCACGCGTTCGGCTTCAGCAGCTAGAGCCAAGATCACATATTCATTTGGTTCGCCTAAGTTTCGAGGACTAACAGCTGGACTGATTTGCCGCTCTTCAGTTAACCGGAAATCTGGATGAAGCGAGATTCGGCACTTCAAAGATTCATCCGACAGAATGCCATTTCTAAAATTGAAAAACAAACGTATTTCTTTTTATTGGGACGGCATAACTCGTATTTATTATTTTAATATGAGTGATTTGCTCATATGTCAAATCACCTCAATTTGTCAATCTCGATCTCGCGTTCCTCCAATCTTCTGCGTAATCGATCGACGTGCAACTGCGTTGCTCGCAGCTCGTTCTTGATATTCGCGTTCTCACGTTCGATCTTGTGTTCCCTATTTTGTACGTCCATCTCGTGATCTTGATACCTTGCTTCGGAAATCTTCAATCGTTCCTGATAATGCCAGATATATTACACTTCGACACATTAAAACCAAAGGATTCATAATATATATATTATATCCTAGAGAAAAGTTATCTCTTCGTAATGCTATATAAACACACATTTGTAATTAATTCTTTATTAAATTCTTTACTAAATATTTTTTTATTGTCACTAACGTTAAGCGCGTCAATTAGACGATCGTCGTGAGACCTTTTTTCATTCAACATCGCAATTTTTCCTTTCGCGATACTCAGTTCTTGCTCCAATATTTTTATTCTCGCCTTGGAAGCATCGAGTTTCCTCTTCGAAGCCTCCAACGCTACTTCCGCTTGTCTCAGCTCTTTCGCTGTATTTTCTATCTGTTGCCGTCTTTCCTTCTCAACATTCCGGAGATATGCCAAATTTTGTCGATCTTGAAAAGTTGAATAAACAACTTAATTGTCAGCAAACAAATAAATGGCTACAATCGTATTACAAGTCTCCATTATACATATATTGTACGGCAATGTTAATTAACAATAAATCTGAATAAATAAACACAAATACATTGAATAAAATATTAAATAAATCTTTGTTAATAAAAATAATTCTGATCGCGGAGAATCAATTTGGTATAGAAATAGGAATATATAATTTTTTCTTCTACCGCAAGATTCTTTCTGAGATCTTTCGTTTTCGGACAATCTTGTTTGCAGCTCCGCCAATTTCTGCTGCAGATTTCGGATTTGCTCGGCTCGTCCACGCCAACCGCCCGGTGCACTCGAAAGCGCGCTGATGCTGACGTTTTCACCCACCTCGCTGCACAATAACTGATACTTGTATCCTTAGTGATAATTACGTAGAGAAATTAAAAAAAAATCAAGTAACAAAAAACGAGACGGCACGACTCGTCTTTTTACACAATTATTTCTCAATTATAAAGATTTTCTTTTCTCATATCTCTCTATCTCTTTATTCTGATCTCTTTAACTTTATTTTACTTCTCAAAAGTAATTAAAACAGATGCTTGGTTTTTTCCACAAAAACCAGTCATCTTTCGACATTAATTAAATTTGCAGAGCAACAAGAATACGAAGAATACCTTCTGTGCTTTATTAATCTCTTGCCTAAGAGCGGCACACGTGTTTCTGGATTCACAAAGCTTCGCTTGGACCCGTTGCAATTTGTTCTTCAAACATCTAAATCGTTCCTCGTCACCTTTGCCTAATAAATTTTTTTGGTTTTTTTTTTTAATCTTTCTCACCTATATTGTATCTTGACTTCAGTTATCTTCGGCATTACAAGTACACGAAAAATATGATATATTAAAATGATCGAGTAATTACAGCAAATTATGAATTTTTAAATTAGTACAGAATCATTAATGAGTAGGAAAATTATTAACAGTGAGAAAGAAAGAAACCTAACAATTAACCTTCATTTTCTCAAAAACTTAAATGATAATAACTCTTCTTCAAGGCTATTTTAATTTCTAAACAAAGCTAACGAGATAAATATGCGAATCCGTATATTGTTTGCAAAATAGAGAGGAAATGTGAACTAACTGTCACCGCAATCTTTGCGCACTTCGGATTTGAGAATGTGTTGCAATTCCGTTCTTTGGCGCCCTAACTCGTCGTCTTTGATGACCAGAGTGGCCTCTAAATTCTTACATTTTGTTTTCAGCGCTTCTACTTCGGCCCCTACATTTCTTGCTGAGTTCAATTAACTTCGCCGTGGCTGACTCGGCCGTCGTTGCATTTTGCGAATTCTGTTTTTCTCGCGACAGTTTCCGCAACTTCTCTTCCGTTTGCTCAAATGCTCGTCGCAAACATTCATTCTCCGCCGTTAAGTCCTGTTATACAATTAATATCTACACGATAGTAAATTAATATAAATAATCGCATGGTGTATTCAAAGAAATATATAAATAATAATAAAAATATATACGTATATAATACATTGATAAATAAAATATAAATCCATGCATAAAAAAGAACAAAGACTATTTTCGTATAATAGCGTAAAGTTTTTTAAGGGGGGGTAAGCTAGGTCTAATAAACAATTAAAAAATGATATAAATGAATTAATTATTAATTATTAACCTGTAAGAATTATTGTGTAATCAATTATTGTGTACAAATTATAGCTTTCTTTATTTTTTATATTGATGTAACTTTGTAATACATTATATAAATTGGGGATTATAATAAGGAATAAAAAATTGAATTTAATTCTATTATACTTACACGAATTCGATTCTGCAAAAAGTTATTTAATTCCTCTGGAAATATAATACGTTCGGAGAGTTCTTTCTACGCAAAAGTTACATATGTGAACATTCACAAGTAAACAAAATGTACAATACGAGCACAATGAAGAAGATGTAATAAAATATTGATAATGCGTACATACACACATACGTTCAGAAACTATTACACATCATTTGGGACCCACATTTACTGCCAATACTAAGAATATACACTTAAAGACAATACCTCTATAAGTTTAGTTGACGACATATTTTCATTATCAAAAGAATCGTTTGCCTCCAGCTTGTCATCTGCCATTCTCGCATTAAGCACTTAATAAACAACGGTTCAGTTTAATCTTGTGAGATGACAGTACTCTCGAATAAATCGTCATATGCATTGCATTCCTGTTTGTACGTTATCCGCTGAATGATTTGAGTGAAATTGTGCCAACGTTTCCTTCTTATGCAGAATTACGAATTATTGACAATTATTGCAAGACTGCGGAATAGTGCGAATCCAGAAGTGACGATTCCGTTCCATTCATAAACGTATTATTTTTTTTGCTAATGTCAAATATGTCCACGCTAAATAATAATGCGAATGTACGCTCGTTCTTTGTTTTACAAATACAATTACATGACATATGGAAGATGTGGCATTTGGATTACATTTAATGCTTCAATAAGTTCTTTTTTTTACAATTAGTATATTTAAATGAAGTATATTTTAACGGAATTACAGATGTTTTACATGTAATTAATTGAACTAACCAATAAAGGAGACTATCGCATGAAAATTGGGAGTCAATATAAGTTGATATATTTACCTAAGATTACATTTAACCGGCCTTAGGCCGGTCCGACATTGGTCGTGTCGTGGCGTCGTGAATCGTGACTCGTAAGAGTCGTGAAGGGTTGACCAACTGCAGTCGATTATTCTCCTCAAATTCGACTATGGTTGGTCAATTTCTTACAACTTGCGGCGCTGCGGCGCGACCAATGTGGAACCGGCTTAAAATAACATAAATGTAATCGTACAAAATAAAACATATTTAAAAGAATATTTCATCATTTGACATAAAAAATGCTTTCTTCTTGAGAAGTTACTCTTTCATTCATAATACTAAACGTTTAGAACAAATAATTTTGTTAATAGTTCTTTTGTTATTTAATCCTTTTTATTTCAATTTTGTTATCGGTTCTGCGACGTCTTACTTTTCCTTCTTAAATGGCTTCTTCTTCTGATTGCCGCCAGCTAATTTTCCAGCCTTCTGAAGCGCTTGCAGCTTCATATTTTTGGCAACCATAAACTTTTTCGTAGCGTCATTTGCCTTTTTACCGCCCGCAGGTAGCGAATATTGAACATTTATCCTCCTTTTGTTTAAGAATGTATGATTTAACGAGAGTCCTTTCTGTAAAAATACAAAAATTGTGTTGCAATAAGAACGATTAATAAAGATATCATAGCGAAGACAGTATAAGATGCTCTTACCTCAAAATCTATATTATTTGTCACCTCCACATATGCAAAGCCACGTGGTGATTTATCTGGCTTAGTCGGAATTCTGATGCTAGTTATTGAATCAATCTTGGTCAAGAAATGCCGTTTGATCTCATCTTCAGTTATACTGTAAATTAGATATTCAGATTACAATCTACCTAAAAACTAACAAAAATATTAAAAACTATAAAAATTTACTTACTTCAGTGGTAAATTGCCCACAAACAAGACATATCGCTTTGTCTTCTCTCCTTTTTGCTGGTTATCCAAAGATTGCGGAACTTGTTTATTCTTGTTTTGCTCTTGTTTATTCTTGTTATGTTCCTGTTTAT
>NW_020216760.1:74495-98950 GCF_003070985.1 Temnothorax curvispinosus | reverse complement strand
AGTAAATCTGTTTGAACTTCATCTTCTTCATCTTCTTGATCTTCCTCATCTTCGACATCCTCGTCATCTTCTTCATTCTCTTCAACCTCTTCATCTTCATCTTCTTCATTCTCTACCTCTTCTTCATCTTCTTCGTTCTCCACCTCTTCTTCATTTTCTTCACTCTCTAACTCTTCATCTTCATCTTCGTCACTTTTAAATTCTTCTAAACGTTTAAGTACTGTCTTCTGAATTTCTCTTTTTTTCATGATTTCGTCTTCTTCGTCCAAACTTTCTTCGTCCAAACTTTCTTCCTCAACGTCGCTATCTTCATCATCTTCCTCGATGTCACTGTCATCGTCATCTTCCTCTTGTGGTTTGCCTTTGCTCTGAATATGTTTCTTTTCTGCTTTCGTTTTACTTTCATCATTAGCTTTCTGTTTGCTCTGCATCAATACATTTTCGCGATGTTCCGCTTTCTTATTACTTTTCTTTCCTACTATATCTAATTTCTCTGAATTGTTTCCAGATTCCCGCAATTTTCGCTTAAGCACACCCAACAACTTTTTTGCTCTCTTCGACAATACTTCTCTTCTCTGGATTTCTGCTATCTTTTCTGTTATCTGTTCGACAGTAAGATCACGTTGGTTATAAGGACGCGCTGGACGCCTTTTGTTTCGTTTGTTAATTCTATCGCCAGTTTCTTTCATAGATTTAACAACAGTTAATTCTGTCTTTTCTTTTGTATCCCTCTTCGTTTCTGATAATTTGACAATGTTACTTTGCTGTTTTATTGCCTTATTCTGCTCCTTTTTTTGCTTATCCACTACCTTTAAGATCGGTGCTTTTTCTCCCGATGTGGGATTTCCATTTTGTTTAACGCCAGCAAGTTTGGCTTTTTTGGAGCCCTTCTTGAATTCATTGATATTTTCTTGTTTCTGATTTGATTTTATAGAAACAGAAGTTTCGCTAAGCGATCGTTTCTTTGCTTTCTTATCCTCTACCTTAGTCTTCATTATCAAACGAATATTCTGCAATGTAAAGAGAGAAATATATGGAAATAAGTGATATATGTGAAACGATATGTATTCAAATCCTGAAAGCATGATTAAGAGCAGTGTGCAAAATTTCAATCTCACCACGTGAGATATATTTTAGCCACGTGTTGGAGATTATCCAAAGCATCCGGCACATTTAAGTTATGTACAATACATCTGTTTCATCTATAAAATATTTGCAAACACATTCGCGCATTTAACTTACCTTTCCAGAAATGACTCGAGACGC
This sequence comes from Temnothorax curvispinosus, assembly GCF_003070985.1. Taxonomy (NCBI): domain Eukaryota; kingdom Metazoa; phylum Arthropoda; class Insecta; order Hymenoptera; family Formicidae; genus Temnothorax; species Temnothorax curvispinosus. The sequence goes on along the minus strand of NW_020216760.1, from coordinate 97,684 downwards.
TTTTCAGTGAAAATCGTGAAATAATCGCCAACAGGACCGTTTTAAGGTTATGTTCCAAGCGGCGCGCAGCGTGCAACGTGCAAGCTCCGTAGAAGAGTAGACAGTAATGGAATACAAGACCGCAAGATGGAGGCGGAGGTCGCGTAGGCGGAGAACGAAATTATGATCGGATCGAAATATCGATCCAAGCTACTCCTGATCATAATCGATAGTGCGATTGTTGCAGACTTCGATTGATTTTTTAAGCAAATAATATCAAATATTATTTCGTTAATATAGATTAATTTTTTTAAGTTATTTAATTATAACAAATATTCATGTTCCAAAAGCTGATTAAATATATAAATATATATAAATATCGATGCACAAATAGTATTTTCCTTTTTCCATTAATAATTTTGTGAATATGATTTCTCTTTATTAACAATTAATATATTAAAGACTTTTATAAAGTTCTATTTTTTAAGTTGATGAACTATAATAAATATTTATTCTCTTATTATTTTATTAAATATCGTGATATTGCAAATATGCGTAACCGAAAGATCTAAATTATATAAATATTGATTCACAACACGTCAAGTTCCATTTTTTTATGCCTCTATCATTTTCAATTTATTTGAACCCTGGTGAAAAAATGTCTCAGAATTTTTTATATATTATTAATCAGAATTTTTATAGAAATTTTAAGACTCTTAGAATTTTTTAAACTTTTTAAATGAATTGAAACATTTTTCAGAAAAGCTCCGAAAAAATAATAATAAAATACTTCAGATTTTTCCTGCCAACATATATCTTTGTAGAAATCTGAATATGAGAAAATCCGCTCAATTTATTAAAAATTTTCATGCATGTAGATACTGAGATGTTCCAAAAATCCTCATCCAATTATTTTTAAAAACATTTGAAAAATTTTACATTATTTTTAAGAATTTTACGTAAATCTAAAAAGAAATGAGAAATTCTTAGAAAATTTCAGAGAAAATATGAGTAATCTTTTCACCATTCGCACATCTCGTCAGATTTCATTTCTCGACTACCACTCAAAACATTAGAGCTCCAAAAAAGAAATACATTAAAAAGAACGATGAAGTTCGGAGTTTCTCTCTTTATTATACTTGTCGACAATTATAAGCGATACGAGTAGGACAATCGTGTTATCCGGTATAATACGACCTAAACACACCCTGTAAGGTGGTGCATAACGCGCATAATCGGTTACGGTTACAACGTACACAAGATAATTACATAGATACAATTAGGCGTAGCTTGGTTTGTACACGTCACTCGCGATCAATCAGACGCTAGATAAACTCATTCCTATGGTCGATCGACCATTCAAACTAACGCTATGTAATTCTCGTCGCCCGCCGAGTTTTGCAAAAACGAGGACAAGCTGGCCTCGTTAATTTCGATTCGAAATTAATTTGAAAAAAAAAAGAAACGAAAAACGGCAGAAAACATCAATTTTGCAAATATTTTTGTTTCTTTCATTTCGTGCAGGATGGAAACTCAAAAATGAGTTTGGTGCGAGAATAAATTTAAATTACATTGGTAGAGAGAGCAAATCGCTCTCTCCCGAGTCTACGAATAGATATTTAGAGAAGTGCTTTATGCGCGAATGCCGATCATAGACACGCCTGCGTGATACGACCGACGCTATAATATAATGTATCATAAAGTAAAGTATGATTGCGCTAGTAGATCAGTACAACGCGTAAACGATCTTGTGTTATGATGAAAAAAAGATTTTAAATTATGAAAACATCGGAAGAAGCGAATGTGCCCTTCCACATATAATTTTGTGCATGCAATTTTTTCTAATAGACCTATCAGAGTATTAAAACTATTTGAATTATAAACAATTGAAGATGAAGGACACCTCCACAAAGTTGAGAAAATTGCTAACAGACAGTAAGCTCCTACACTTTAATCAATTTCATGTAAATTTGGGAACTATGTCTGAACAGATTTGAAATCTACTTTATCGAGGTATTTAATATCCGACTCAGGTGGTAGGTGGTAGTATCTTAAATTTTCCTTTAAAAAAGTCAATAATAATATCACAAAGTTATGCTTCGTGTAAAAAAAATATTTTTAACGCGAAAAACTTAATTGTGCTACTAGAGCTTAAAATTTCTTAATATAAAATTGTGTATGTTATATATTTTATTGTATATTGTATTATAAATTTTTTGCGTTAAATTTTTTTTCGTAAAGCGCGATATCATTACTTTTTTTAAAGAAAATTATAAAAGATACTTAATAATATATTTAAAAATAAATTAAAATAAGAAACGTTAAGAAACGTTATTATGAGAAATATCAATTTTCTAGACTATCCACTCCAAAGAATTATTCTTTGTGAGCTGTACATTAAATTAGTAAAATTCAGAATCACACGCATGTGGTCCAATTTGTCCACAGTTTAATACATAACAATAAGGCTGGTATTCATAGTCCATTCTTATTTCAAGACCATCTTAAGTAATGTCTTAAGATGCTAATACAGTCATTTCATTGGCTGGATGGAGTCTTAAGACTGCCTTTGACCAGATAAGATCTGACTATAAATACCGACCTAACAGCGTATTTTTAAAGTGTTTATGATAACTTTGGTAATCTAAAACTGATTGATTCTCAAAAATAATACAAATAATCCCTGCTGGCACAATCTTACATGCTATATGATACGCATACAATTTAAAGCTACATATGCATATCCATATATTCTTTCAACTTTTCTTACTAATCTTCTCACGAGAGAAAGCGCGATTGATCGGGAACATACATTATCGATTTATCGATCGTTCCAGGATGGTAGTCATTCAGGTATCCAGGCTCGAATCTCGACAAAAGGACCATCATCCATCACCAATCGCAAGATTGATGCGGAGTGACCACAAGTCACACATCTCAAAAGAAAAAAAACAAAAGAAATTAAACTACAGAATTGTAAATAAATAACGTGCTCATCCTAAAACCATTTTCTTCCACAACTGATTGAAAAAGAAAGAAAGCGATTTGCACGCGACTTACGACACACCCGATACACGTTTGTGTGGCATAATGTACTGCGAGAATCCGCGTACACAAAATAAAAGTGACATAAATTAATCCTACGTGTGTATCTTACGCACGCGACGCTCTGTCGTTCGCAAACAGAGGGAACGCTCCGTCGTTGGTGACGAGAGAAGAGCGACGACGCAGGGCGTCTTCAGATTGACCGATCTCGAAGAGCAGACATGCACTTCACCCTATCCTACGTGATGAAATAAATACTAATATCGGTTAGTCAATCGTGGAATATTCGTCAATTTAGCGTCACGGTATTAAATGTCACGGAGCCGCCGAGCAACCTTACTGCCGTCCGTCATTATTCTTAGCTACGTGTATATATACTGCTCTACGGTTTTTCTTATTCACATTTTATTTACTTAAATCAAGAAATGCACAATCTCAAACCAATGCAATCTTAACATCCGACTCATAAACACGTGATGTGCGACCCGAGGATTTGGACAATCTGACGACTCGAGAAAATCCCAGGGACTTAATGAGAAGCGACGAAACGTGCAAGTTTAATCCACCGGAAGTTGACAATATACTTTCAAGCAATATATGTACAGGATAAAAATACAATAGAATGCTCTCTTTCGTAGCTCTGCAGCCTAACAAAGCCAGATGGAAATTATCCTTATCTCTATCGTACGAGTACCTAAGTTATGACAAAATATCCGATCGTTAATAAAACTAAAACTTCGCAGCTATGCAATAAACTATATATCTTACAGATGCTGCAACTTCCGGGGGATTGGCAGGAACAAATTCGCGTTGCATGATCTCCCTGACCTCGTAAAATTTACGTGACAAACTATTGCTGATGATCCGTACTTTCATCGCGCCAATTTAGCGCCAAATAAGGCTGTCTGACACCGACTTTATTTAAGAGAAGAATATCTTAGATTGGATTCGGACAGCCATACTACATATCAACGATATACACAGTGAAATACAGCGAAATCCAATTATTCAGTACTAACATTATCAATTAAGTACCATGAGCGCGCCGAAATCGGCGACGGCGCTCCTGGTTTACACGCGAATTATTTCGACTAAAGTCGCGCCGACAGCTTCGATTAGCTAACTCCAAAAATTAGATTTCCACCTTTCAATGTAATTGTAAACAAAGAAAGAGAACTTATATAAATAGTTAGCGCTAAAGCCTGATTTATATGCAGTGTTCCCTTTAAATTGGTATGTTTTTCAATATATGTGGAATCGCTTACTTTTTTTTTTTTAATCACTTTTCTACAAGAAATAGCCAAAAAATAGCATTCTTTAATTTGGAATGCTATTAAATTAGCTTGTTCATTGAAAACAGCGTTGTTGTTATTGACTATCGTTAGGATTCATGTAAAAAATTTGTTAACGAAGAGAACATCGTATAAATCAAGCTCAATCGATGTAGTCGGCGCTAAATGGCGAGCAAGCTGCTTTCGCTTGCCGAACGAAGCCGTTGGTAGCTCCAGATCGATCTCGCATGATGTTCAAACATTGAAGCGCGTTTCCGAGCCGTCAGCGAGCATCAAGGTGACTGTGCGATTGTTGATCCAAATCAGCCGTGCTAAGCGCATAGGGTTCAATCGGGCCACGTCGTTGATGGGCGCGGTACTGTAGGACTTCACGCAGCGAGTCTGCGAGTTGCCCAGGCCGAACATGCCGCTACTGGTTTGCTGGAAAATCGCGAAATAACGTCACGCATCATTTTTAAGATAAACCAGAAGAACAAATGTTATTAGAATCTTTATATCTATATATTGTACAATAGATTGCTAGGAGCTAAGACAACATTAGCGTAAATATTGATAAGAATTAGACATTGTGAGATTTTGTACGCCTACCTGCCAGAAACATAGTTTATTCTCGGAACAAGAATAACTGACGAGGAATTTCCCTTCCGGTGAAAACGCCAGCGCGGTAACCGGCGCCGAATGAGCCGAGACGGTTTGACACTTGACGTTACCTCGCAGTTCGTATAATGCCAGCTGACCGCCGCGGCCACCAACCGCTATCCTGCGCGTTGCTGGACAATGACTGACCTGTAAATAAGAAAATTTAAAAAAATAACTTGCAAGCACATCTATACTACATAAAATATACATCAAAATATCGAAAGAATGTTTTATACAACTCGACAAAATTTTGATAAATGATAAAAGTTTAATCATTAAATCATAACTTGGATTAGAAGAATTGAATCATAATAAATAGTTATATAATTCATTCATAAAAAATCCTAGTTATGTATGGCTTACTTGATTAAATCTACACACTGCTGGAAATACTTCGTTCAAAGGCTTCATTTTCAGATGACCTGGATCAAGACAATGTAGAATAATGTCCATTACCTACAAACGTAATTAATTACATGAAAATTAATTTAAAAAATACAGATATTATTGTTGTAAATATACAAAACATGTTGCGTATATTGAATTTTCTTTTTTTTCCGAATAATTAGCTTTGTTCTTAAAACAAAACTAGATTGATACCTCCACGAGAAGATCGCTCATCTCACTCTGCATCTTGTCAATTAATTGTTCGACAATCCTGAGGATCTCTGGCTTTGCCCTGGTCAAGACACTCGCACCTAGATTGACGTTTAAGGTCTGGGCATTCTGTTGGAGAGTGTTAAACCTGGCTACTTCGCGAGCCATCGTGGTGATAAAAGCAGCTGGCCTAGCGGTAGCGATCAGCGTTAAAGCATGACGTGCTGTGCGGCAAGTGTCGGCTTGCGGCGTGAGAGGAAGGCCGTATGTCAGACTCGGTACTAACTTGTCCGCATCGCAACACATTTCCAATAGGCCTAACAGAACCTAAGAAACAGCATTAAAAATAATAAATAATTAATTTTACATATACATTCATATGTAATATAATGAACATAAAACAAGATTTTATATTTAATAGATATATTCCTTTATGTAAACGTTAGTGTCTGTTCGATTTAGCGACAATAGTAATATAATCATGTTTTATTATCATCATTATCTTATTAAAATTTATTTGAACACACACAAAATATAATGTGAATGTAAAAATATTGAAATATCACAATAAAATATTTCGAAATATTATTTACCTTGGATACATCGAGATACGGTTCCCACACGGTGAATCCTCTGCCAATAAGATCAATCGCGGCTCTTCGTAATGCTGTGTGCAACGGTAACTTCGGAGAATGAGGCGCATGCAATAAATGAGTGAGCGCCATGCTGGTATGTCTGGCAAGATTGTTATTTCCTATGCCAAAGCCTTCCACAATCGAGCTCTTCCGTCTTTGCTCGTTATCCCTTCTTTGGTTTGTAGTAGTTACATCCTGACCAAATTCAGCTCCTATTACGCCCAGCAACACCACCGCCGTGGTTTGCTTTCGCTTCAATTCCGCCACGCTTGATGGCTTCCTAGCTATACTCAGCTCTACCAAGGAAAATTACAAACTGTAATAGTTATTTTAAATTCATTTTGTGCATATATATTTCCACTATATCTATTTTTCTTACTATTTAAAGTTTAGAAGAAAACCTTCTCTAATGGGCTCACCTTCCGCTAATTCCTCTTCTTCATCTTCTTCCTCTGGTTGTGACTCGGACGGTGGCACCGGACTTCCGGCTGCCGGCGAAGTCATCTGGCTCTGCGGTTGCGGCGCAATCGGCTCCTGAGTGCTATACATCGGCAAATACTGCGACCAGTTATCGACAAGCGCTTTGCGGCCCTTTGAGCCCATCCTGCCTAACTCGGCAAGAAGCAAAGCTTGCGCTGCTTCTCGAATCTAGAATACAACAAAGTGCGATGTACTTCAAAAATAAGATAAACAACAATTATATGATTTCCAATAACTCAATAATTTAAGCTCTAAAACTGAGAATTTCTTCAATGATTTAACACACAAACCTCCACACATTGATGTTGCCACCTTCGTGCCATCATCTCCACTTGCGGCCGCTTGAAGGTCTTTGCACCACCCTGAGCCGCAACTTTATCAGGCAACAATACGCAATGCAAGGTAGCCAGGAGAGACCAACCCTGCTTGATCTGCGCTTGTTGTACCGTGTACATTTCCTCATTTTCCTCTTCTGTCTTATTCCAATTTACTGCACTTCTATTGCCCGGCCTATTCATAAAAATTTACTTTCCAGATAATACTTTATTTCATGTTTTTGTATATTATATATTCAGATTTAAATTTCTTTGTTAAACATACTATATGACTATATTACAATAATACAATAATACAATTAGGAGTAACTAACGACAATCTAGTATTATTGGTTGTATTGTAATTTAATTATTTTGCGTTAATTCACCTATGCATCTTGCGGTTTCGCTCTTGCTCAGGTACAAAAGTTGCATTGTTCATCGACATTAAAGTGTTCGATAAAGCGACTACTGCCAGTAAATGATTACTCGTTAAGGTTGTCGATAATTCCCAGTGTGCTCTCGCCGTGAACGCTCTAGTGAGTCTCTCTTGCCTAACTAGCTCAGCGGGCAAACGTTGCTCCAATTGAGTTGCAGGTTCACCGACTGGCTCGAGCTGCGTTTGCCAAGTTGGTAATAACAGCGACATGTAACCTGCAATATTTTTATTTGACATTAAAAATATAAAAATTCTTTCAATACTATGCTATTTTAAATATAAAAATATATTTCATATTAGACAAAAAAACTATTTGTACATATAATTTAAATGGATCCTAAGACATAAAAAGATCTTTCATAAATGTGTTTTAATCATGACTACATGTAAGTTTTAGCAGAGAATTTATTTTTGAATAACATACATTATAACTTTATATTGAAACATACCTCCCTTGGATAGTACTCCGAAAGAGATAGGAACCATAGGCCGCAATAAACCCAACTTTCCCTCGCAAACTCTGTCCAAGTCTGGATCCATGCCCCAGGCGTGCAGAAGGCTCAAAAGCAGCTGCGCTACTTCCATCGTCGCATTTGGCTCGCTAAACGCACCGTTCCGTTTCAAATTGTTCTTTGCCGCGTCACTGTTATTCCAATTGTCGCCTGCAAAAAGTTGAATAGACATAAGTATTGCAATGATTCTTGAATAATACTCGGCAAAACAGCAAGAACTGCTATGGTATAACGCAACTGGAAAAACAAGACTTTAACAAAAGAATAAATACATAAACATATTGGCAAAATCCATCGAAATAAAATTCCTAAAAGGTATTCACTAGTATCACATACACACACGCGCGTCCTCGCGCGCATAATAATAATAATAGTTAATATATAATCCACAAACGAACACATTATAAACATAATCAGTTACTAAATTAAAGAGAAGCAAGTGGTAATTCTATGAAAACACATATTAAATTTTACTTAAAGGCTTTCACACACAAGCGTGCATATCAATAAAATTAAAGCTATCTTAGTAGTAATGATATCCATCTCCATGTTTGATGACGTCCGACTTGGTGTTTAGAAACCTAATGGAATTGTTAAGAATATAATGTAGACATGGTGAGGATAAAACCATTTAGTGCTCTGAAGAAACTAACTACGATTTCTATCTATTGACACACGAGAATCATAAAGTGTAAGTGGGCACTCTAAAATACAACATGAATTCGTGCGAGACACGCTGTAACCGTGAATTATAAAAATTTGTCATTGTCAAAGATACATTGTCTAACCTTTGCCGTCAAATGTGGACGGCTTGAGGCCGACGCTTTCCGCTTTGGCCTGTAATTTAGTATGCACATTCTCCGCACCCTCCTTCATCTTAGCCAATATACCTACAGAAAGAAATCTATCTTTAGATAGTACGATAATCGAAGAGAAACTGCAAGAAAACGTCTACCACAAATGATTGAACTGAAGAAGTCTATAAAGAAACATTAATGCTACTGCAACCTACTAAAAATAGAAGCAAGAAATCTTTGAGGATTGAATTAAATTATATTTGAATTATATTAAGATTATTCAGAATTTTACAGTTACAAAAATTTGTAAATTAGGGACTTTAAAAGATTCAATGATATGAAAAACAAAAACTTGAAAGATACTATAATAAAAGAATATAAAGGCTGAACTAAAACATGATTATTGAATGGAAAAAGTTGACAGAAAAGAGATAAAACTCGACATGACCCGCGCGAACCTATAAAAACATATTTTGCAAATAAAATATAAAATGCACGTCAAACAATTTCTTTCGATTCGAGCAATTACAAATCAAATCAAACTTTATGACAAAGAAGGACAACAATATCATGTGTTATATGTGTCAATTAACAAGATACGCAAATAAATCATTAATAAAATATTTTCAGAATTCTAAAAAAAAAAAAAGATTATGAGAATATTGATATTTTCTTGTGAAGCTTGTAACAAATATTAATATATAGGGATTTTAGTAATCCAAATAATTTTATACGTAAACGAAATACATGAATAAACAGAATTGCGAAACAAGTAACAATAATAAAACACGATACCGTGACGATCCTTCTCCTTCAATATTCGCTCAACATCACCCGCCTTATCCTTGACGCGACCGAAAAAGTCTACAAAGGGATACATTAATAGAGATAGCTGCAATGCTTATTCTTAAACGGATAGAACTGCGAAAAAACGTGGTTCTTATCTACAATAGTTATATTTTAAAATACAACATTTTATCATAATATAATTTGGAATAACATGAAAAGATCCTTACCAACAATTTTCTTGTGCGCATCGGGACTGGCGGACTGAGTGAGTGCTGCAACTTTCTGATATTCGGCGGCGGAAATAAGTCCTTGCGCCTCTAAGGAACCGGGTGACATAGCACCATACTCGTCGCTAAGTAATTGTACTACAGCGGAAAAGCAAATTAAATTATTATCGTAATTATCGTATCATGTCATAACAAACACAAATTATATAATGCAAAATTACTTTCGTAATTTTTTACGTAATTTTTATACATAAAAATTTAATTTTTTCATAGAAAATATTAAAGTTTTACGAAGATTTCATACCTATCAGCGCTTCTATGTCGAAAAATAGGATATGACTCTCTGGATCCTTCGGGTTACTTCTGAATCCTTGGATCATCAACGGCGAACCTTTGGCTTTTATTTGATTGCCGTGGTCGGGACCATGCCCACCGTGAAGCTGTTGCAATTGATGCAGCCCTCTTTGCGTCGCGTGTCTGATCGCCGACAGGTTCCGATGGCGCAAACCTCTGAGAAGTAAAAATTGGACGGACTGTAACGGAGAACGTTATCCCGGATGATTTACTACGCTGAGGAACACGCAAGATTCTCACCATCCGTGCTGCAAGATTTCATTTACCTAAAGAAATGCACGGCAGGATTAGCAAGTCCTAGCTCACCGCCGGCGGCGGATCCACCGGCTGCTGCTATAGTGTTCTCGTCGCAAGCGTAAAGCACCTCTTCCGCGATAATGCCTAGAAGAAGAAGAAGTAATTCGCTGTTCTCATGAATTCTAAACGCAATTTAAGAAATGTAGTGACATAAGGCAGAGAACATAATAAATATCTCCGAGACTCTGAAAAAGTAAAAATTTAAGGAGTCCTAAGAAATTGAAAGATTAGGAAAATACGAATAATACTCGGGAGACTGAAACAACGTGGAGCAAACAAACCGTGCAGTACGCGATCCAAGTGACCAGTTTCCATTTGCCAGACGTACACGGCACCGTCCGAACATCCGACTATCATGAAATCATCTAGTGGTCTCCATTTGATGGTCACAACTGGGAAAAGGTGTCGCGAGGCAAGCACGACGCATTTTCTCTCCGCTAACGAGAGCAATGTAACACTGTGGTCCGATGCAACACTGCAAACGCACTTCTGTATCCTAGGCTGCAAATACAAATATATTAAATCTTAATCGATTTTTAGCAATATTTTACATGGATTAAGACTCGACTAAAGGGCTTAGAAATTAATCGTCATTCTTATTGTATAAATTCTTATAATGAAAATAGTCATACACTGCAATTATCGGGCGGCACCATCAATTGCGTGATTTCACCGGCATGAACGCAAAACCGATGGATCATTGTGCCGGCGTATAAATCCCAGAGACAGACAGCAAAGTCCACGGAACCGGAAACGAGATGGGTACGATCGTAACGAGGTGCCGCGCCGTGAGGATAAAGCAGACAATTTACTCGTCCTGAGTGGCCCAACAAAACTTGATGCGGTGGCCAATCTGAACGTATGTAAAGAAAAAATAAAAATTTAAATCGTAAAATATTCTGATATTGATTTAAAGTGAGTTATAAAGTATGAAGTTATTACATTTTACATCATCTACTTGTAGTTTTAATTAGTTTTACATCGTGTCGATTTATTGATTTAGTATTTTTACACAAGTATAACTTGGAGAGATGCACATCCATTATCAGTACTTCAAATATACAGATTTTATAGAGAAATAATAAAAATATGATGATACCATCGTATTGCTGATGATTGCCGTGGAGTAGTTGAAGCATTACGGTTTGTGTCGCCGGCACGATGATAATGCTACCATCCTCACGACCGACGACTAGTCGACTCTGTTGCGGCAAATATATGCAAGCGGTGAGCTTAATGCCGTGGCCATCGCCGGTGTCCAACTGATCGAGTATCCCTACAGGAGGCGGCTTCATCGCGTCCCAGGCAGCGGTGAGACTCGTCTTCACGGTCGGCGACAATCCCGGTGGTGACGACCCGTCGTTCTGACAGATCTGAGCGAGCTCCTGCGTCGTCACGTCTGGCACTGTCCAGAGAATAACGACGCCCTCGCTGTCCCCGCGTAACAGATACTTTAGGGTCTTGTTCTGACGCTGTACGGTGACCAGTCGCATAGCCGGCGGACAGGAAAGAGGCTGAAACACGGAAGACGAAAATCCGCGGATGTTGGAAAGCATGTAAACAACATTCGGGAATTAGAGGAAACCGAGAAATAAAGGATCAAAGAATTCAAGGAATTGGAAACTTTAGGAATAAAGTTTCCTTGGACTAGCAATCTTTAGAATCGAAGATTTTTAAGACGAAAGAAGTCTTATGTAGGAATAAAATATTTAGAGTCAAGAATTCGAAGAGTTGAACATAGAACAATTAAAAGACATGTCTGTAATAAGATTATCAAGATAGGAATACTCCTTGTTATCGCTATACAATAGAAAAATATTTCTCACCTTATCTCCAGGTTGCGTTAATGTGCAGTACAGATATGGCTGATCGTACTCCGCACCGGCGGTGTGAAAGTTCTTGTTATCCGCAACGCTACTGCATACCGTGGAAAAAAATTCGTGATTAGTGATTATTTTTATGTAAAATAAAAATTTAAACACACTATTCATGGACATTGTTTTCCGCTGGAGAAAATATCGCAAAATATAACACAGACATGAAAATCTTCGAACATTGAATATGCACATTCAAGAAAACTGTGTCCAAGAATAGGCCAACTATTTTTCCACATTGCATAAGCTTCATATTGCGTCGAATTGCTTCCAGTATGCGTGTTTATTTGCCGACTATGTTTACTAGCAAGCAAACGCTGCGAGTAAACATCTTTTCGAAGCAATAGCATTTTCAGAACATTAGAAACGATACACAAAGGTAGAAAAGTCTGTAGAAGATTTGATGCCAAGACTTAGACAAATTTTATTAATTAAAATTATCCTTATACTAGAAAGAAAGAAAAAATTGCGAATTTTAAAATACGACATATATTTCGTGCCTATTATTTTCGAACTAAAACATAGTACTGATTTTTCTTTTAATATTGAAATATTCTGCCTTTGGAAAGACTTTTTCCAATGGATTACCTTTGTGTCACGTCTGTTACTTTAATAATAATCGCACAGTTAATAATAACAGTGCAAAGCAACTTAAAGCAAACAGAATTTGAGAACATAAGTAATGAAATATGGCAATACGTAATTCTTCCTCGCATTTACCTTCTTTCGCGTATCTTTACATTTTCACCTCGTTCTATTTTATCTGTTTAGACTGCGATTAAGGATTGTCAATGATTATGATGGATTGAATATACGCGATTGAAATACCGCAGTATGTATATGAATGTATACATGCGAGCTCTTGTACGTAAACGCCAATGAAAATTCCTGACGTTAAAAATATGAGAGAAAATGAGGAAAATGAAAGTACCATCGTATGTTTGGATGCTCACTGATAATGCGCGTAATTCGCAATATAATAAAATTTATTAGAATAAAATATGAAATTTGATGCATTCGCATAGTGACATTAATACGAATCCACGCTGCTGAGTTTATCATATCACCTTGTACCAAAGATGAGTAAAAGCGAATTATCGTGTTTACGAACATAAGAGAAAGGTGAAGGAGAATGACAAAACGAATAAACGTAAAGAGACGAAGAGGAAAATAAAGATTAGAAGAGAGAGCAATATGGAGAATATGTACAAGTGATAATGCGGGTTACCTGCTGAGAGCCTTGCCCTTCAGCTTGCTAGAAGAACACCAGATCCCGCGTAGAATGCAGTAGATGTGAATAATATGAAAAAGACATTACCGTAAGATGGATCATTGTGTTAATTGTTAATTCATGTGCATGTACGAAAGTTGTGTTCTGGGACTGTACTACGCTCAGCCGAACGCTGAGCCACTTCCCGAATGCCGCAAAGTTCACCCCAAAAAAAGGAAGTCCCCCCTTCATAATTAGTTTCACATAAAAGAATAAAATATGACATAGACGAATTTTATTTAATTAACCATTTAACTATCGTTCAAGTTTGATCATTGTTCTATTAATAGTTCTATTATACTTTCCTGATGTCAACTGCTGTTAATAATTACATTCGAGGTATTCTTATTCATATATCTCGAATGAAAATCGAATGGAATAACTATGTGTGAAGGCAAAGAATGGGTTACTTCTTAATTCATGAAATCGGGTTGTTATAATGTAGCGTATTTTAATAAACGATAACGTGTGACTCCGGATATGTAGGCGCATGATAAATGGTTACAAACAAGATAAAAAATAAAATATTGAATGTGTGCATTGCCAGCAAGTGCTTCTACAGCATTCTCAGCCCTATAATTGAAAACTTGGAGAACTCATTTCCGAGTTAATGCGCTTGACAATTAAGCTAGAAATTCAAAACAATTTTGGCGTTACTTTTTCAATGTCACATATTATTTACGTATATAATTAAAATATTAAAGATTAAAATATTAAAGATTAAAGAGTAAAATATTAAAGATTAAAACAACAGCTGTGAAACATCCGTGAAATTATTTCCCAAAGATGTGTCACGTAAATTGCGATTAAGTATTTAGCTATTTAAATCGTTATTTCAGCATTTGTTAATCGTTATAAACTGCTTTATAAAGTCAATAAAAAGTGCGCTTTTAGTAACCATGACCATGCTACTAAACTATTAATATAACTTTTTCCTCACACAAAAATATATTGTTAGAGATTATTTGCAAAAGAATTTTAATACTTATATAAACGCGAGAATAAACTACCTGTCAAGTTGTACCAGAATCCTAGAAGCAATAAAGGGATATGTGCTAATCAATAAGATTCAACATTCGAGTATCTCGATCGAATTGTTACGTAATGTCACTCATTCGCAAATATTAAGTTCGGGGCGTAAGAGAGATAATCAGTCGTTCGTTAAGCAACGTTATTACTAGCCAGAGAGGAGAAAATCAAAGTGTTTAAAAAATTTATTTCTAGAATATTTCTAGAATATACTCGACAATCGTGACGTTCACCGAAGAAATGATCGTACGTTGCGTTAAAGGAGTACGTACTTCGCTGGAAGTTTATATAAATATCCGTGACCTTCGTCGCTCCACAGGATGACCCTATCAGCGGACAAGAAATCGCCTGCCATCCAACGCTCGCCACGTGGGGCCGTGATGGAGCAGAGAACCGAGAAATCGCCGGCATCAAATATCTATAAAATTATTTCAATATATATTAATTATGATATGAATATAGCTTTTGACTACAAATGTAATTAATACAAAAAACGCATCTTAATACCAAAATTTTATTCTTAAAAGTATTTCATCTGACATTTCTGCAATAAAAATTCTCCAATCACATATAGCGATAAGAATAACGGTAATTACCTGCCAATACTTGGAGCATACAATCAGCACTGTTCTCTGATTGTAGGGGCAGCAAGTCATCGCGAGCGCGTTCAAGCAGCGGATCTGTTTGCTCTCGTGCTCGTACAGAGGCTCGCTGTTACGATTCTCGTGTCCCAAAAGCGTCCACACCTTCACCGTGCCCGTCGTCGTCAGAGCCAGCACGACGTCGTCTTTAAACGAATGGAAGCGCCTGTTGCGCGTTAAGTAAATCTAAGAGAGCGTTTTAGCATTTTTAAGCGATAGAATTTCGTTAGGATCAGTAGAACAGTTCGCTGTTTGCTATAAAAAAACTTGCCAGCTTCAACGAATCGATATAATTAATTTACAAATATAAATATTTATGTCAGATATCGAATAAAGCGGCTAAAGGTAGTGTTACAAGTGATTAAAGGTAGCGTTGTTATTCTAATAGGTACAATATGATCCTCGTGAAACGGTAATATAATTCTGTATGCGTATAGTATTACGTGCATGCCAGATGTTTCCGTGGAGTAGAAAGCAATAACGTATTAAATTACAGCGAAATCATGCTTAATTTCAGTTATGCAGAAACTATGTGTGTACTTAATTTATTTGACTAAGCAGAATCCAAGGATTATTTTAATTAAAAAATAATTAATGTGTATAGTTGCGTCCAACAGGTACTGATAATATATTTGCGTTTTCCGCAATAGTGTAACAAATTTGTCTGTCCTGTTTTCAATATTACTTTAAGACCTTCGTTTGCAATTAGTCTGGTTTTACAAATATAAGTTTTATACTAGTTTTCCTGACATATACAATGTGTATACAATCTCCACGTATACAATGTGTAAAAAAAAATACAAGCAATAAATTAGCACTCTGGCGTAACTGCCATAAATAGCGACAAAAATTAGAAATTAATTTTAACAAAAATCGGTAAACATTTAAAGCTGTAAACACTGGCGTTTCCTCCAAAACTTTGCAACTTGCAAATTAAAATTATAAATTACAAAATAGAAAAAAGAATTTAAAAAAAGACATTCTCTAATTTTATTAGATCACATTTTTTAGTCAATGTCATATTTTGGAGAAGTAATCAATATAGTTTAAACATTAACATACTTTTAATTACAACAATGATACGAGATTAAATTTAGCAGTAACAGAGCGTGCAATTGTTGCCGCGTGTAAATATGTACATTATAATATATATATTATATATATTTATATATACTTACGAATAGAGATAGAAACATAGTTACCAGGTGAAAGTGTTATGAAAGTGTAATGAAATGCGATGTGTATATAGATATAAATGACATGTCATTCATATATGTGAGTAACAGGATAGATATATGGATATTGTTACCTTAATATAAAAAGAAAGAGAAGTAAGACGAATTGTTAGTAATGATTAGATTGTTCAAGTGACGATGTGCGGAGAAGAGATGTGTGAACCACAATTAGATAAAAGAAAAAAAAATAAACGAGAAAAGTGATACAGCCTCGACTGCCAGCGCACTAGCGCTGACTTGTCTCCAGTTTCATTAACATGCTGCAACAATGTAACTGTTATTATAAGGTGTCAGTCTAAAAATATTAGATATATAAAACTGCTACTATCAAACTAGATACAATATAAATGACTTTACTCGCGAAACCGAGTAATAGGTCATCGAAAAATAATAGCTCGAAATATTCATCGACAATCCCTGTATCCAAAGCATAAAGCTTCTTCAGGTTAATTACCTAAAAAAAAAGGTAAAGTAGCAGAGTATAAAATTTAAGATACAAAAGAAACGTCTGTACAAGTGCCTCAGATACCGTTAGTTACTTTTAAGTAATTATACTAGGTACGATCATTAATTATTGTAAATAATCATTATTATTATCATCCAACTTAACTTCACCCGAATGAGACACAAAAATAACCGAAAAGAAGAAACTTTACCGCTAATACCCTCAAGTTCTTTATTTAAAAAGAAACAAATATAAAAGATAATGAAACACCAAAAGATACTGTTTCGCGCATTGCTAAATTTTTATTTATGCAAAAGGATATCGAGCGCCGTCTGTTATATAAGAATCATTGAGGAATAGAGAAGAAACAGTTTTAGACAGCAATAGATGCGAGATTCAAACCGAATTATTGCGTTAAACTTTCGATAATAAATCACGAAAAGCCATATTGCGATTCACCTTTTGTACAGTATCTGTTGGCAGTGAAACTGAATAGAAGGTAGTTGTTCATGGTATAAAGCGTAGGTGTGATGGAGTGTAACTAACTTGTATGCACGTAGAACCGACCTTTCCGTTTGGCCGGCCGCAAAACGTGCAAGGCGCTAATCCAGTCTGGATTGACGCGGGAGCTTAGGGTGAACAGCACTTCCAAGCTGAACGGGTCCATCACCAAAACCTCGGGATAGTATCTGAAATACACAAAAAAAAAAGACTTGCATTCATATATATCCTTGATGAAATTCGATACTACCGTGTGACGTATATGGATAATGCTATTTCTACCCAGAGCAAAACAGTCTGACGTCCTCTCCACCCGCAGAAACGTAGGGCAACATTTGCGTGTGGACGCTGTTAAGCTTCACCGTTTCGCGACACTTTCCATCGACTAGATCCCAGGTGCACATCTCCCCGCTCTCGCTGCTGCTGACGATGAAATTCTGCTCCATCACGACGCTGGCTCGGCTGAGACACATTATCGGGGCGGTATGTCCAACCAGCAAGCATCTCGGAGTCATCTACATTGGAAACCACGGCTGTAGCGTGAATCGATAATGAATAAAGGATCCGCAAGCGTTCTGTATATACCTTTAAGGTCTCCGGATCCACCTGCCACAGACATATCTGCCCGTCGTAACATCCTGTCACCAGTGTCTTTTGATCCCGAGACAAGTAGACGCAGGAAATACAATGGGTTGGCGCTATGCGTCCCCACAGCACTATGGGCACCACTAAGCTGGTGCCTGCCGTCATCTTGGCAGACAATCTGAAAACAATTATCATAATGCAACAAACAA
The DNA here is from genome assembly GCF_003070985.1 of Temnothorax curvispinosus. Lineage (NCBI taxonomy): Eukaryota > Metazoa > Arthropoda > Insecta > Hymenoptera > Formicidae > Temnothorax > Temnothorax curvispinosus. Next base: position 79,499 of record NW_020216760.1, on the reverse strand, counting down.
AATCTCGATAAACTTTTCTAACTGTTGTTCAGCGCTCACGTTTCTTTTATTGATCAAAGTATACTTTGAAACGACCTAGATCTAGAAAAGTAAAATGCGTAGTTGCAAAGGAAAGAAATAAATATCGGAGCAATTGTTTCGAAGCAAACACTGTCAATCACATATCTCTGCACTGCCAATCAGAAAAATGTCCAAAGCACAAGAGATAATTGCCAGCAATTGAATTACATTCCGGGAAACTGAAATATACAATATCGCTTGATGTGTTATCATTGGTATCGAGCGGGAGATAACCGCGCAGTAAAATAACAAACTAAATAATCACAACTCGCTGACGTCAAACGCACACGAAACCGGCGAGGTGGATCTACGGGGAGGCGTGTCGAGCCCGACGAGCACGTCAGGTCCGCGAAATTCATTAGGCACTCGCGAGGGGGGCAATGATTGAGAGCAATTAGAGGCGTCTGCTACATCACGTTGGCAAAATGTCACAGACGATCAAGGCTACGAGGCGCCGCTCGCGCTGCTCCCGCGTACGTCCACCTTCCGGGCGCGCTGACAAGGGTCGCGCGGGCACGTAACCCGCCGAAAATAATTACCGCGATTCGACGAAGCACCGCTGACAATTGGCCGGGACGTCGCAGTTGGCGATACCTGCCGAAAATCGCCCGGATCCGCAATTCTCACAACACTTCCGCGACCATCGCTGTCTCGCCTGCCGTCGCCGTGAACGGTATTGGACAGTGCGGTCAAGACAGCGATCAGCTGTTCCGCCGCAAAAGTCCCTAAAAATTGGCGCGCGCACAGAGCCCGGGGGCCGGACGAGTTTCCAACTTGCCGGATATATCTATAAAAAAGAAGAAAGAGGATGTGACGTCGTCGTTCCGCCACGGAGAGGCCTTCGAGGATTTGATTTCGAGCACCAATCAAAAGCTTCTTCGCTCCACTTCGCTCACAACACTCTCGTGAGCATCATTCGTCCTTGTTTAACATTTGACAAACAGCAAGAAAGATGAAATAAAGCGTTGCGATCGTTAAGTGGAATCGTTCATCAGTGTGACGCTAAAATGAATAAAAGAGGTTATAAGATTTGCAGCGTTCAAAACTGCCAAAATAAAAGCATAAATGCAAATTATCGTTTCTTTCGTTTCCCTAAGGATGGCGAAAGGTTTGTACATACATGTTACAGGACAATTTCTTCCGTTTAATTTCCTTTAAATCATAATACAAAAGTTTAATGATTTTAGGTCAAGACAGTGGGCAATTGCGTGTCATCGCGAGGATCTCTTGAAAAAAACACCGGAACATGTATATTCCACCTATAGAGTTTGCAGCGACCACTTCGAGAACCGAATGTATTCAAATGATTTGAAAAACCGTTTACTTCCTTCGGCTAAACCAACTCTCAATTTGGGTGAAAACTTAGAAAATGATCGGAATAATGTGGTAAGTAAAGAAATGGTCAATTAAAGAATAAGTAAAAAAATCGAATATATGCTGCAGCTTATGAAGTTAATTCATTTTTCTTCCGCTCTGGAATTGTATAATCTCTACAAGAGATACAATACACAATGCTAGATTGAGACTGAAATGTGAAATACGATTAAGTTCAAATTGATCGTGAGTGGTGTTTGTCAGACACTAATTGGAAGAAAACTGAATTGAATTTATTTATTTATAGTTTTAAGGCTGTTGCAGCCATTGTCTTTGTAACAATTCTGCATGTAAATAGCTGTTTGATCCTGATAGACGTGATCTTTATGAAATCTGATTTCAGAATTGTGCAAATGTAAAAACTAACGCTTCATCTGGTATTCGACAAACCACTCATTTGTTGGAAGAAGGAGAAAGGTCGCAACTTTCTGCAGAGCCTGATGTACGAGCGGAACACAATGTCAGCTTGGAACCAATTAACATCACCGCCAAATCTCTTCAGCCTTCAATCATCATTCTTTCAGCAAATAACAGCAGTAAGGCAGATCCTAAAATTGCAGTCACTGCAGAGACCAGTGATGTTGGGGACCACAGAGGAGTCCAGCTGCTACTGAAGCCTAGTATTCATAAAATTATTCAAACCTCGAATGATTTGTCTACTCATGCTCCGAAAAAATTAAAAAAACAAGCAGAAAATAAAATACTAAAAAAAGAATTAAAAAAACAAGCAGAAAATAGAATACTAAGAAAAGAAAATAGAATATTGAAAAAAAAGAATGCTGCTTTGCATGAAATAATAAAAAAAATAACAGATGTAACCGAAGAACAATTTTTAACGGCCTGTGAAAAATTTCTATCACCGCAAGTAGCAATGTTAGTAAGAGAACAAGTATTATCTGGCAAGAAACAAGTCCGCGGTCGGAGGTATTCCCTAGAATTTAAACGATTGTGCTTGAATTGGTATTTTAAAGGGCCAAGAGCGTACAGAACTTTGGCATCGATATTTTATTTGCCAGGTAGAGTAACTCTCAATAGAATTACAACTAATATTTCTATTACGAGCGGCATAAATAAAAACGTGTTCAATTTACTGGCCGTTAAATTTGCAACTACGCAAGAGTCTGGAAAAATTTGCGTGGTACACTTTGATGAAATGTCATTAAAATGCCATTTGTATTATAATACAAAGACTGACGAAGTTATCGGTTTTCATGATAGTGGCAATGAAAAGCAATTCCATCCAGCAAAATTTGCATACGTCTTTACTGTAAGAGGTATTTTTGATGATTGGAAACAGCCTCTTGCGTACGAACTTTCGAATGCAGCTTGTTCAACTGAAGTTCTCAAACAATTACTCGCTCAATGTATTTTTCAATTGCAAAATATTGGTTTAATAGTTGCTGCCGTAGTGTGTGATATGAATCCTAAGAATAAGCAGCTCGCAAAAGAATTAAGAATCACGCCAACTATCCCATATTTTACGGTGAATGACCGCCAAATTTTTTTTCTATTTGATGTGCCGCATTTGATGAAGGGAATGCAAAATATGTTTTTAAAATATACTTTCATGTTTGACCAACTTTTTGTTAAGATGGAGCACGTAAGACAATTTTATGAGTTCGATAAAATAATGAAGTTCAGGTTGGCGCCGAAATTAACTGACTCTCATGTAAATCCAAGTCTGCTCCAAAAAACGGAAACTCGATTAGCTACTCAACTTTTTAGTCGATCTGTGGCGGCAGGTATATATACATATATGCATTTTGGAAAAATATCACCCGAGGCAATTGGAACGGTAACTTTCATAGACAAAATGGATAAACTTTTTGACATGTTAAATTCTACCGCGAAATACACGGAAGAAAAACCGCACGCTCACGTTTTCGAAGGGAATGAATTCCAGACTGCCTTTTTAAAGGACTGTTTAGAGTTTTTCGATTCATTAATAATTATTAATCACGATGGTCAGGATATGACAAACAAAATTAAATTCATCTATGGCTGGAAAGTTACTATTTCAGGCGTGCTGCAACTGTGGGAATGCCTCAAAGAAGAAGGACTTAATTCTGTGCAAACGAGGAGATTAAATCGAGAGCCTATAGAGAACTTTTTTGAAAAAATTTGTTTAGAAAAAGGAAACTGTTTGAACCCTCCTGCCGTGGCGTTCATTCGAGCATTCAAAAAATTGCTGTTTCACAATTTCTTTAATACGGGGAACAAAAACTGCGAGGATGATTTTGACAATATCTTGTTGGACTTAAACGGACGGAATCAAGATGAAAACAAAGAAATTGAAGAAGAAAGTGAAAGCGGACTTTTTGAGGAATTTATGCCGGATGACGTTGATTATCAAAAGCTCGATTTAGTTGAAAAAAATTCAATTCGTTATATATGTGATTTTTTTATTCGTAAATGTTTAAAGAAACATTCATGCACAATTTGCGAAGGATATAGTATCGATCACGTAGAATTTGAAGATTCGACAATTTTTTGTTTTTTTAAGGCGTACCAAAACAAAAATTCAATTCTTGGAAATTCAGAATCGTCATCACATAATAATTTTATTTTTTACGTGTGCTCATTGGAAGCGATTTTCAATGAGCACTTTCAAAATATTGTTTTTGAGAAAAATGTTATACAAAAATTGTTAGCAGAGGCTGAACTAACAACATTTGAGCATCCATGCAGCAATTTCCCACATTTATATTTAAAAAAATTATTTTTTAGAATGCGGTTATATTACACGTTAAAATTTATAAATCATAACTTTCGATCATCCAATAACCCAAATAAAATGATCATTTGGAGACACTAATGAATACCAGCGTATACGTATGCATGTATGTATGTTGTTTATTTTTTAGGGTACCTAACCAGGATATACAATTTTTTTAGTAATATTCAGTACAAAATAAAAAAACACCCCAACATAATTTCTTTTCCGCCGTACCTATATATGTAAATACATGTATATATGTAAATATATGTATGTAACAAACATATGCCGCCATATATGCAATAAATGTAAGTTTACAAAAATTATGTAGTTTTTGCATTATTAATTTTAATTATACTTTACCACGAATAATAAAATCTTTAACGACAAATAATAATCATTCGTATGTATACTTGGTCGGAAATACACGGTTTTTTAAAGAATCTATATGAAATCGTTTGTATTTCGTATAAAGACTTTTAAAGTGCAATTGAAAAGGTTTGTGAGTCATTCGTATAATTGTAATTAATTATTTATTTTTACACCATGCATTTAGCCGAAATATAGATAAATTAATAAAAGTTTTTATATGGAATCGTTTGTATTTTGTATGAAGTTATGAAGTGTGATTAAAAAGATTTGGAGTCACCCAGATAATTTTAATTAAATATTTATAAACTCGGTAATTAGCCGAAATACAGATTTTTAGTTATTCATGTTGAGAGCAATCACATGTCGGGGCGCCATAGAATGGGTGCGTTTAGCCGATACTCCGCTAGCCTAGCAATCGTGAGCAGTCGCTCGTTTTCGCTCGTTTCCTCTCCTTTTAATCCATTGGGTCAAAAGAGAGGAAA
>NW_020216760.1:56569-74095 GCF_003070985.1 Temnothorax curvispinosus | reverse complement strand
CTCCCTGCAATTGTCGGTAATTTGGGTCAGTTTAGGATCCCCTTAAGATGATCCTAAAGCCGTGATCCTAACCGGTTTTTTTCAGTTTTTTTCTTAGCACTAATCTTTTAATTGGCTTTATAGAAATGCAAAATTCTTGTCTAGAATTAAAGTACGCATCAAAATCTAGGTCATGGTGGTCGAATTTATATCGAAAACGAAAAAAAATTAATATTTTTTGTTATACGTGACGACCACCACATATAAATTCGACCACCATGACCTAGATTTTGATGCGTACTTTAATTCTAGACAAGAATTTTGCATTTCTATAAAGCCAATTAAAAGATTAGTGCTAAGAAAAAAACTGAAAAAAACCGGCTAGAATCACAGCTTTAGGATCACCTTAAGACTCTATCTCTTTCTTAAGTTTATGGATAGAAATGGACATAAATTAATCCGGTCTTCGACAAAATTGTTTGCACTTTTTACCTTTCCTCCTTTTCTTTCTCACGTACGGTCTATTTCATCTTAAGTGCAGAAAGTGTAAAAGAGTACAGTTACGAAGAACAGAGCTACGAACACCTCGGCCTCGTCGCCCTCGTCGAGATATGTAATACACATGTATAATTATGTGCTAAATACGATTGTTATTATTATACGCTAATTGCGATTTCGAATATTTAACATCGATTGCGCGTCAGCTGTGCGCAGTGTCATCAACAATAAGATCGATAAGCTCCTGGGTAAGCACTTAGCACGCTCCTCTTTCAAAGTGTCGTCGACGATCGACAGTAACAGGAATGGATAAAAGACGCGCGATCGCGATATTGGCACGTGTATTTTATACACGCGAATTTTCCTTCGAATAGGGTAATAAAGCGGGAGACGTTTTATCTCGGTTCGAAATAATTTACGAGATTGTTACACATGTACCTGTACCTCTCCTCCCGATTGATCTTGCCAAGTTGAATCATCACTTGGCACTTTCGAGAGAATTTTAAGATAAAATATAGGTTATTAATAATATGATTCATTAACAACACTTAAGACTGGGTAAATGGATAAAAAAGTCAGAAAATCTAAGAATTTGAAGAATTATCAGTATCATTGTCTTCTACTTGCATTTGTAATAACGTTTTCCAATGTATTATTTATTTATTTATTTTTAGATTTTGTCATATTATTATGTTCATGCAACAAAGCGAATGAACTCGTAAATCATTTCTAATCAAACTGAACGTTACATTATCTACAAGCTGTTTGGTCTCGTAGTTTAATAATCTAAATTCTTTTAGCGTACGGTTTGTGGTTTAAGTAAGGAAATTGTGTCCAGCAGTGCGTAATCGTACAGCGGTACAATGAAGTGTTACTACGAAGTATTGGGAGTCGAGAGAGATGCCCCCGATGACGACATAAAAAAAGCGTACAGGAAGCTGGCGTTGAAATGGCATCCAGATAAGAACCTCGACAGTCCGGATGAGGCTAAGGAACAGTTCCAGCTTGTCCAGCAAGCGTGGGAGATACTGAGCGATCCCCACGAGCGTGCTTGGTATGACAATCATCGCGAGGCCATCCTGAAAGGTGGCATCGGGGAGGATTACAAGGACGACTCCATCAATCTTTTCCCATACTTCTCCCTCTCGTGCTTCAAGGGCTACGGGGACGACGAGAAGGGTTTCTACACTGTCTACAGAAAGGTTTTCGAGCAATTGGCGGCGGAGGACGCTGAGTTCGCCGAAGATGGCGATTCCGACGAGGAAGTACCTGGCTTTGGTGACTCTCAGAGCTCCTACGAGGATACGGTGGGCGATTTCTATGCCTACTGGCAGAGTTACAGTACCAAAAGATCCTACGCTTGGGTGGATCGGTACGACATACGCGAAATACGGAACCGGCAGATTATCAGGATTGCCAAGAAGGAGAACAAGAAAGTGCGCGACAAGGCGAAGCGCGAGAGGAACGAGATGGTGCGGAATCTGGTTGCTTTTGTTCGAAAGCGCGACAAGCGTGTGCAGGTATACGCGGCGAAGCTGGCCGAACGCGCCCGCGAGAACTTCCGCAAGGCAGAGGAGCGGAGGAAGGAGCAGCTGCTGGAGAGGCAGAGACTGTTGCGGGATCAATCTCAAGCTGAATCCGAATGGTCCAAGTTCTCGAACATGGAGGCACAGCTGAAGAACATCGAGGCGAATCTAACGGCGGAGTTCGGAATAGATGACAGGAAGGTAACGACGAGAAACAGCAATCCAGATGCATTTTATTGTATCGCTTGCGATAAGATTTTTCAGACGCACAAGGCTTTCGCAAATCACGAGATCTCGAAGAAGCACAAGGAAAACGTCAGCGCACTCAAACGTGTCATGCCGATCGAGGACGAGGATCTCCGTAGTAGTTCTCGAGAAAGCGATTCGAGCACGGAAAAAGAATCAGTTTCGCTGAACGGGCCTAAATTAGCAACAGATTCACAGATGCCTGATTTCTTGCTGAACCCTCCTCGAAGCGATTCGAAACCGAATGACGAGGATAATGACGGTGATATCTCTCCTGCCGAACTGATGTCGGACGATGAGGAAAATCCAAAATGTTCTCAACCGACAACCGAGAAGACGAAAACAGATGGAGATGTCCCACTGGCCGCGGGACCAGAAATGGGTGAAAATATTTCATTTTCACATAAAATAGAAAATGAAGATGATAACATAACTTCCGAAGACGAATTAATATCTGATCAAGAAGAAGACGTCGCGCTGTCGAGTCGTCGGAAGAAAAAGAAGAAGAAGAAGCGTAGTATTCAAAATCCTAATCCTGTGCTTGAACTTGCTAGCGACGACAACACGGAGAGCATTAACGAGGAAATATGGCTGTCAAAGAAACAACGCAAGAAGTTACAGCAGAGGAAAATAGAGCTGAGTAAACAGTTGCGAAATAAAGAAGAGACGCACAAAGAAGAGGACCAAGAAGCAGAGAGTGAAGGCAGAGTGATGGAAGAAGCAAGTGTTGTTGATGAAAGACTGAAAGCCGACAAAGCAAAGAAAGGTTCTAAGAAAGAGGAACGAGAGAGTAAAGGCAAAAATAAAAAGGATTCAGTCGCGGATGGATTTGATGGATTTGACGATCTGACTCATCGCTGTGTTTCTTGCTCATCTGAGTTTCCTAGTAAAAATAAATTATTTGAACATTTAAAGAAAACCGGACACTCTGTATATATACCAGAATTAACGAAAAGTAAAAAGAGCCAAGAGAAAAAGAAAAAAGTAACACCCAAAGGAAAAGACGACACGGATAAAAGGAAACATTGAAATTATAGTTAATTATTATAATTGAAGAGCAATATAATTTGTTATGATTGACATGAAAGGTTTCTTTATGTATGACATGTATCTTCTGCGGACTCTATAGGGATTGTGTTTCTGTACATATCTTGCACAAAGACTTGTTAGAATACTTTAGTTTTTTTAAATACTTGGACTGTTTGGCGATACCTCCAATTTCTTTAGGACGATTATATCGATTCAGAAATGGAGATTAACAATCAAATGTAAAATATGTTTTAAGAAACCATGAGAATGAAAATTATATCAAATATATAGCTAATTGTATAATAAATTATTATCCATTAATAAAAATCAATATCACTAAATTAAATATTTTTATTCTCTATCATCTCTCTCAATACTATTTATTTTCAGTCTCCTATCTATAATATTTTAAGTTTACTTATCGAAATATTAACTTGTTTCTTAAGTATTGGACACAACAATATGTTCGTTTCAATAATTAAGATTTACTATAGTAGATTATTTCCTAACAAAGTCAAATATACAATTTTATATAACAGTAAAAGAAAATATTTGCATTTTTCAGGGTATGCAATCTCTTGCTATAAATGTTACATCTAGCATAACATAGAAATGAATATTATTCATTACGCTGTTAATCACAGGTGAGATTTGAAATTAAAGAATGGTTACCCTTCAGCTGTTTAATTTCAAAGTGGCACAAGTCAATTTTTGAAGTGAAATAATCAGGACATACAGTGATATGACATACAAATAACATGATATATTTTAACAAATTTTACAAAGCTTACTGCACACGTCACTTTGCAATTTAACAGCAGGCAATATTATGTAATAATACATGCATCTACAAACTTACTGTAGGAAGTGAAACTGAAAATTTCTTCAAGGTCGCACACTATGGCTGCCAAAAAGCTCGTTTATCCTGCGGCGGACCGTAATAAGGATCCGATATTATCAGTTTTAAAACGGTACATCCAACGCGGCACCAATCAGACCTTCTTGGAGATATCCTCCGGTTCAGGACAGCACATGGCACATTTCGCGCCGCATTTCCCACACGTCACGTTTTATCCTTCGGAGTACGAGCCGCGACTTCTGAGTAGCATCGCCGCGTACGCGAATGGATACTCTAATATAAAAAGCCCCTTGAGAATTGACATCACCACGGACTTCCGGATGTGGGGTGACGGTATCTTCAAGCCGAACAGCTTGGAATACATATATAACGCAAACATGATGCATATCTCGCCGTACCAGTGCACCATCGGTTTATTTATCAACGCGGGCCAATTGCTGAAGCCGAACGGGCTATTAATCACGTACGGACCGTACGCTTTCGATGGCCAGATCACTCCGCAGAGTAACGTAAATTTCAACGAGTCTTTGAAATCGCAGGATCCAAGTTGGGGTTTGCGAGATGTAACAGACTTGAAAAAATTAGCTGAAGAGAACGATATTAAATTAATAGAAATCGTAGATATGCCAGCTAATAACAAAACGATAATTTGGAAAAAATATATGCATTCATAAGGAATTGAAATTGGTGATACAGATTTGCGATTAAGTGAAAAATTATCGTTGAACTTAAAATCAAGTCTATTTTTATTCAACTGAATCTCAAATTATTACTTTTCTGGTCGCGCGAGGAATCACTAAAATATATTTTAATATTTTTACAGTGTTATATACACCCTGTACTATTATTAAAAATATTTTATATTGTAATTATATATGGAGGGGTAAAAGTCATAGTGGTGCAAGTCAAATTTTTTTAAATTTTTTCTCGCGTGCATAGATGCAATCTATACAATATATAAAGTGCATCTATGCACACGAAAAAATATTTTTAAAAATTTGACTTAACCACTGCGGTTTTTACCCCTCCATATGTACATGCTATAGCTTACATTTATGTTAATGCATAAAAATTTAATCCCTGAGATTTAGTATAAAACTTTTAAATTTTATAAGAATCTCTTTGTACGCGAAAAAATAACGCAATATTGTGACAAAATATAACTAAACTAAATTTAAGTCTATTTTTATTCAACTGAATCTCAAATTAATTACTTTTCTGGTCGCGCGAGGGATCACTAAAAATATTTTTTAATATTTTTACAGTATTATATATCTACATCCTGTTATGGTTACAGTATTATATACACCTTGTACTATTATTAAAAATATTTTATACTGTAATTATATATACATATACATGCTATAGCTTACATTTACGATAATTAAAATTTTAATCCTTGAGAGATTTAGTATAAAACTTATAAAATGTAATAAGAATCGTTTTGTACGAAACAAATAACGCGATATCATGACAAAATATAACTAAACTAAAGCAATTACCACAGCATTTCTAGATGTTATCCTCGTCATCTCCAAAGAAATCTAAATTTTCCAATCCCTCCGGCAGATAGCCCAATCCAGATTCGTCCTTGTGCATCATGTTGTATCCCTTACCGTACCCTAAAGTAATAATTCGATTTATTAAAAGTAAATTAAGGTGGAGAATCAAATATTTACCCAAATCTTTCATGAGTCTTGTGGGGGCGTTCCTCAAGTGCAGGGGCACTCCTGGCTGCGGGCCCTTATGCTCGGCTACCGTTCTTTGCGCGGCTCTGAGCGCATCTTCCATCAGTCTAGATTTTGGTGCTCTCGCTAAATAAGTCGTACATTGCGCTAAAAGAACATCACACTCCGGCATCCCGATCATTTTGCAACCGTGCATCGTGTGTACTGCTATTCCTACACAACATTGTTTACATAAGATATATTTCAGATATTTTCAGATTTGAAGTAAAGCCTAATCATATGTTATCATAAATATTAATCGCGTTATAAATATCAATCATTCTACAAATCTATTATATATACTGCGATATCATTACTAACGAAATATATATTTTATGTGAGTTTGGAAATTATAAATAAACAAATTGCTAACCAAGAGCTTTCGGATCAGCTAAGCCAATATCTTCACTAGCCATCCTCACTAATCTTCGCGCGATATAAACCGGATCCTCACCGCCGGCGATCATTCTGGTCAGCCAGTAAAGCGAAGCGTTCTCGTCGCTGGCTCTGACAGACTTGTGTAACGCAGAGATCATGTCGTAATGTTGTTCACCCGTCTTGTCGTACAGCATATGCGTTTTCTTCAGGCTCTCCTTGATGTCGTCCAGCGTTATTAATGCCGGACCAGCGTCCAATAATTCCTCCTCGTTCGGTGCTTTACATTGTACTGCCATTTCTAGTCCTCCCAACGCTATGCGAGCATCACCGTCGCAAGTTCCAGCTAACCACTCTATCGTCGGTTCGTCTACAATAAACTTCGTATTGCAGGACGATTCCATCTCGACTCTACTTTCCTCCGATGTGTTTTCTTCGCTGATGTCTTGCAAAGTGCTTTCACCTTTATCCGATGCATGTATTATACCTTTCAGCGAAATTACTGCACGCTTCAAGATCGCTAGTAAATTCACGATGGATAATTTGTGCAAAACGATCACTCTGCATCGACTCAGCAATGCGGAGTTCAAGCTAAACGAGGGATTTTCCGTTGTCGCCCCGATGAGAGTAATGGTTCCCGATTCGACGTGCGGCAGGAACACGTCCTGCTGCAACTTGTTGAATCTATGTATCTCGTCCATGAACACTATTGTACGTTGCGCATATTTGGTATGATTGCTGGCGATACTGATGACTTCCTTTACCTCCTGGACGCCGGCCATTGCAGCAGAGAGCTTAACAAATCGTTGCTTACGGTCGTTCTTGCATATATGCGCTATGACATTAGCCAAAGATGTCTGCAAAAAAAGAAAGAAATCAATATATACCTTCCAACATACGACCAACATGCAAAAATTCTAACGGACAAGCAATAGCATGTACTTTGCCACATCCAGGCGGACCCCAGAGAATCATATTAGGTATTTCGCCCTTTTGCAGGAGTTCAGAGAGCACGGTGCGAGGTCCAAGGATATGCTTCTGGCCTACAAAGTTTAGTAGCGACGTAGGTCTCATTTGTTCTGCGAGGGGTACACGCTCGTTTCCGCGTGGCTTCTTGCTTTCGTTATCTGCCTGTAAGTAGAAGTCATTTTGGCATATATTACAAAATAATTAAGTGTAATAAGATGTATGTTATTTTATATGATTGTATAAACATATTTTCTTATATCATATATTGTAGTTCTATAATAATAAAAAAAATTACACTTTTCTGTGGCACGACGTCCTTAATATCTTCTTCGTCCCTGAAACTCTGTGAAGTTAGCTGATCCAAAGAACTCTTTCTCTTGCCAGGCGTTTGATTAACTCTGTTCACACTTGCCGGCTTTAGCCTGTTTCTTTTGATTGTGGGGCTGGAGTCTCTAAGCAACATTATGCCTTCGTCCTTCGTAGATTCATTCAGGAATAAGCACCTGCTGGCATGGGCCTCGATGACAGAGGAATCGAATTCCTTGGCACATATCGGACACAATACTTTGTCAGTATCCATGTTTGTGGTGATAAATTAATGATAACAAAGTCCTGATCTTGTCTTCTTTTTATTCAAAGGTTATCCGCCAATGTAGATGCAAGAAAAATAAATAAATAATTTCTCTTGACACACAGAATAGCTGAAACATGATAAAGACAATAGAAATTAATAATGTTAAAGATAATGGGTGTCAGGTGGACAATGAAATTGCAAAGGAAGCGACGTAGTCTTTCATTTTTACTGATTTTTGTGCCCAGAATGGGACAATCTCATTATTTTCAGAAAAAAATCTAAAATCCTGTACACATTATTCTCAAAAAGATAACAACTTGTTCGACTGCCGCGTCGTTTGTTTCGAATCGTTATCGTTTCGTTCCAAAAGCGTTCGTCACAGATAGTGGTAGTCACGGTCGTTTTAATTTATGGTTTTAATCGCGCATTCCAAGAGAAGTGTCGAGGGAACGGGGAACACGATGGCGGGGACGACACGTGGGTCGTCCGCGGTGACAGCGACGGGAATGCCGCGAAGACGCGTCCCGAGAGCGGGAGCAGACGCGGGACTTTGCCGCGCGGTGCGCAGAACCACCGGCGGACGGGCGATCCCCGGCGACGGCAAGTACCGTTATCTCAAACTCGTGCTAACCTCGGCGACGGGCAACGTGCCGCGAGAGAGTTCGGCTCCTCGATCTCTGTCACGACCGCACGCGGAGTCCTGACTCCTACTCCTGACACGGGAACTATCGTAACTACCTCAACTACCGGAAGAGCGTTTCAGGGACCCGCGAGAATCGTCGGGGGGGAAGATCGAAGCCACGCGACCTCCGTGAGAGAGAGGTCCAGCGGGTCGAGCGAGAGCGGCGCTGACGTGTGGGCGGCCGGATCTCGCAAGGTGCCCTTTAAACGGCGGATCTCGCACATCGTTTCGGAGCGACACCCGGGACCAGTCCTCATCTCCCGCCTCGTCGTCCTGAGGAGATCTGACGATCTCTCTCTATCTCTCTCTCTTCCCAACGGATCTTGGGTACGATGGCGATGGAGGTCCGGCGCAGGCGAGGAAAACCGCAGGACGGCAAGCACGACGCCGACGCGACGGCGGATCAGCCGAGGACGGTTCGGAGGGACGAGGTGAGCCGCGACGTTCAAACCCGACGACGTTTTCCCGGCGGGAATGTTTTTCCGGCGTTCCCGTGTCGATAGCGCGATACGAATTTTTAGATTCGTCGTGAGAACCGAGGGCGAGGAGCTCGGACGGCGTCTTACTCCGATTTGTGGATCTGGAGGTTTTTGGGATAAAAATTCTTGTACATAAAAGATACACACCACACTCTCAGAAAAGAATTCTAGATACAATACTATTAGGATCGAAATAAGGCCAATCATATTTAGTATTAAAAGAAGAATATTTTAATCTTAAATAGAGGAATTCTTGAATCTAGAATAATTCTGAGAAAATTAGAGGGATAGCATCAAGATTATTTTATTCTAGATTTAAGAATATCTCTATTTAAGATTAAAATATTCTTTTTTCTAGAAGTCTAATTTAAGAATTCCTTTATTTAAGATTAAAATATTCTTCTTTCAATACTAAATATGATTGGCCCTATTTCGATCCTAATAGTATTGTATCTAGAATTCTTTTCTGAGAGTGATAAATATTATTACATATTACATAATATATACACATTACTACATTATACATTTAACATTATATATTAAGGTGTTTTGTTACTTTTTTTTTTATTGAAAGATGTTAAAGACCGATTTTATAAGAGAAAGATATTTGAACATCATTAATGTCAATGATTTTACATTTAATTCGGAAAATATCTCGGCCAATATTAAAGATTAAATTTAGAAATAGGTAAATTAAACATTGACACATTTTCTAATCCCGTTCCAACAAAAAATCTTAATTGCATATGTTTTATCTTTGTAAAGAGAAAATTGGCTTGAAACTATTATTCAAATTTTATTCAATTCAGATGAAATAGGACAACGACACTCTGTAAAGAATAATGTATATATATACTTCGAATATTATATTAAAAATCTGTTTCATTTATATGTAATGAAAAAAATACAATTTAAATATATATATGTTTAAATTCGATATCTTTATTACATATACAGGAAATGTAATACTAATAAATTAATTAATGGGTCAATAAAATTTTTATCAAGAAATTATATCCATATATCTTATCAATTTGATTGCTTGCAGTTTTTTCCTAAATCAATTATCAAATTTGATCGCATATTATATTGATTACTGTATTGATTTTTATTTATTGCAGCCGAACAAAGAGACAGATCCGAATACTTCGATAGAAAGTAATAAAGCAAATATATCGTATTCTGCCGAGCTGAAGCAACTTTTATCGAATAATGCGGTTCGCGCTCGAATTAGGATCAGTTTGGAAATTGATCTGATAGCGGTGATTCTATTAATTACGGGCATTTGCACTCGCCTTTATCGCCTCGAGGAACCGCGCAGCATAGTGTAAGTACATATGTATACACTTCTGAGAAATAATATAACCCTGATAAGAGGATGATTTACGTAAATGATATATTATGTCATTAAGATGATATAAAGATATGAAAGTTTGCAATTACCCTTATTTCCTGTAATTTCCGCGAAATATTTATGTAATCGTTCTTATTGTTAGTAACCGATTAATAAGCATCGAGAAAGACAAAGTTATATATAATTCGGAAATATTACTGAATTTGCTTTTAAAAGATCTCTAATCAGTTTTATCATGCAAAATGAATATGAATAAATGACAGATATATAGCTTTGAAAAAATTCGAGATTATTCTCTAGTGCTTGTTACTTATATATTATTATATATATTTATTCTTCTGTCATTTAAAATGCAATTATAGAACAACCAAATGAAATTAAAAAGTGTAGAAATCGGAAAGCTTAATGGCTAACATTAATTTTCTTTTATCCTTTCAATTATTATCTATTATTTATCAGTCTGTTATAATTACTTGTCTCTCTCTCTCTCTCTCTCACACAGCTTCGATGAACTGCATTATGGCAAGTACGTCGGATTATACATGAAGAGAACGTTCTTCTTCGACTCCCACCCGCCTTTAGGGAAGCAATTGGTCTCCGCAGCGGCGTACTTGGCTGGGTTCGA
The DNA here is from genome assembly GCF_003070985.1 of Temnothorax curvispinosus. Taxonomy (NCBI): domain Eukaryota; kingdom Metazoa; phylum Arthropoda; class Insecta; order Hymenoptera; family Formicidae; genus Temnothorax; species Temnothorax curvispinosus. The sequence continues at coordinate 63,173 of NW_020216760.1, read as the reverse complement.
CGGACAATTTAAGTTCGACAGGATCGGAAGTCCTTACAGCGATGCGGTTCCTTTATATGCATTGCGTCTGGTACCGGCAATATGCGGCAGTCTACTGATCCCCACGGGATATTATCTCGTCCTGGAGTTGGGTCTGAGACAATGGGCCGCAGCAATTGGCGGAATTTTACTCTTACTCGGTAGTCTCCTCTTAAATTAGAAATTGTATTACGCAGAAAATCGCGCGACTGCAATATGCTGTTCGCCCTCTTATGTTCTATCTTCATTTCTGTCTTTGGATTAAAAAGTATTAGCACGTTTACAGCTTATATTCTGCTATGCTTGAAATAATAGATGTAGCGAGATTCTATTGTATAATTCATATATGTATTTTATTATTTAATATTTCAAAATTAAACCTTATTCCGTGATATCTTTGCTACTGCAGTTCTAACATGATTTACTGATGTGCCTATTGCTGTTTTAGATAATGCACTGTTGACACAGTCGAGATTTATCCTGATGGAAAGTATCTTGATGCATTTTTCATTGCTCGGCTTGTTGTGCATCGTAAAATTTCGGAAAATTATGGATCGACCGATATCCGCATCCTGGTGGATATGGCTGATATTAGGCATCGTGAATTTAACATGTGCACTATGGTACAATCTTTTTCTTCGCCTTCCCTCTTATTCTCGATCGACTATAATTAAAGCATTCTTTTACAGCGTGAAGTACGTTGGATTTTATTCTATGGCTCTCGCGCTCTTCTTGATTACTCACGATTATTGGTCCCTGCTCTCAAGAAAGGCCCTGTCGAACACGATCTTGTGGATTCATCTTTTGCTAAGATTCATCGTGCTGATCGCTGTTTTTGCCGCCGTATATTTGAGTATATTCTACGTACATTTGGCAGTACTCTCGAAGGCGGGACCACACGATTCGGTGATGACGAGCGCATTCCAAGCGAGTCTGGAAGGAGGACTCGCTAGCATCACGAAAGGGCAACCTCTGGAAGTGACGCACGGTTCGCAGATAACTCTCAGACACACGTATGGCAGAGCCTGTTGGCTGCACAGTCATAATCAAGTGTATCCGTTACGGTATCCCGATGGTCGTGGCAGCTCTCATCAGCAGCAGGTCACTTGTTACTCGTTTAAGGACGTTAACAACTGGTGGATCGTCAAGAAACCGGACAAGAACGATCTAGTGGTGACGAAACCCAGTGAGCCTATTCGGCACGGTGATGTGATACAACTGGTGCACGGGATTACGAGCAGAGCGTTGAACTCGCACGACGTTGCGGCGCCGATGACGCCGCAGAGTCAAGAAGTGTCGTGTTACATCGACTACAACGTGTCTATGCCGGCGCAGAACCTGTGGCGAGTGGAGATCACGAACAGGGATCATTCCGGCGACGCGTGGCACGCGATTCAGAGCCAGGTGCGGCTGATACACGTGCACGCAAATGGAGCCGAGTTCGCGTTGAAGTTCAGCGGCAGACAATTGCCTGACTGGGGCTACAATCAGCACGAGGTCGTGGCGGACCGGCTGGTGGACCAGACCAATTCCATCTGGAATGTCGAGGAGCATCGGTATACCAAAAGCGAGGACCAGAAGCAACGGGAACGGGAGCTGATCAGCGCAGAAATGATACCGTTACAGGCGACCGCGTTGAGCTTCTGGGAAAAATTCGCAGAGCTGCAGGTGAAGATGTTGTTTGGCGGCCAAGAGGGTCAAAACAGCCACATGTATTCCAGCGGACCTCTCGAGTGGCCGTTGATGTCCCGCGGGATCGCGTATTGGGTGTCTAACGACAGCAATGTGAGTCGGAAAATTCTACACGCTTCGCCAATCAATATATCGTTAAGGCAAAATAAGGCATATTTTAAATACGTTCAATATTTTCCTTGTTTTTACTTTTTTTTACCTTACTTCAATTTTTCAATGAATTTGAATTAGTTTCAAATTTTTGCTGGCTCTTATAAAGTAAACATTTTGCTCATTGTTCCAGGCACAAGTGCACCTTTTAGGAAACATCATAATTTGGTACTCCGGTACAATCTCAGTAATTGTATACGTAACGCTACTGATATTTTATTTAATGAGGAGGAGAAGACAATGTTTCGACATTCCAGAGGAAGAGTGGGAAAAGTTCGTTAACAACGCTTATGTACTGTTAGCTGGATACTTTCTTCATTTCTTACCTTACTTATTCGTTGAACGAACTTTATTCTTGCATCACTATTTACCAGCTTTCATTTTCAAAGTCTTATTAACGGCAGCCACAATTGATCATCTGTATTATTTAATTGGGTATGTTCTTCGGTTTAGTAAAAGAATGCAAACTTAAATACAATTCCATTTTCATATAAAATAATTATGAATTACTTGTCATATTTTCTATTTCAGCACTCATTGTTCAGCGTGGAGCATTTCGTTGTACATCGTAGCATGCGGTATCTTTGCTTGGGTATTTATTATTATCTACGTGTTCAAGAAATTCATTGTATTCAGTTATGGAACATCAGCTCTCACTGCCAAGGACGTGATAAAATTAAGGTGGAAAGATACCTGGGACTTCATTGTACATAAAACGTAAGAATTCGCCAAGTTTAAGCATTACGAAGCCTGTTATACAAGACGTAATATTTTTAACTTTAAGACCATTATGTATTGAAACACATGACATTTACATAACAGACGTTATTAGCGTATTTTTATGAAAGGATTTAGAAAATGTTATATTCGCATGTACTTGGCCGGAAAATTTTTTTTTTAAGAACTATGAAATCGTTTGTATTTCGTATGAAGACTTTTACAGTGCAATTGAAAAGGTTTGTGAGTTATCCAGATAATTTTAATTAAATATTTATAAACGCACAACGTAACATATCTGAGAGATGCTTTTTCACAGTAATCAAATCTAGTTTCAATAGTAATGCCAATACACTTTGTGTGTGTGTGTGTGTGTGTGTGCGCGCGCGCGCGTGCGTTCGCGCGTGTGTGTGTGTGTGTGTGTAATACTATGTCGTGAGCTCACTGCTTTTCGTCAACATTATTGCTTATGTGACCAGACAGCGCATCGTGTAAACATTGTATGAAATAATTTCTATAGTCATTTGATACAAAGACCGCCTACAATAATAACACTTATAATAATAAATTCTATTTTGTCGACGTTATGACCCAAACTGTTTTAACTTGTAGAAGTTCTTTAACAGATTTCATATAGAAGTTATTAAAAAAAAAAAGTTTATTTCTGGCCAAGTACATGCGAATAAATGTTATTGCTTATAATGCGCACATATGTATGTGACGAAATATCTTGTTATAATGAGGTAACAAGTGCCACAAATATATGAATAATGTTATAATGGCGAGTCCTTTAATAATATTGTAAAAGTTAAACACGAATTTGTGTATAGACTGATTCTATTTTATAAAATGTTTTATCGTTACTTGCGATAGTAATCCCTAACGGTGTTTGATATTACAAAAATCGCAAATATATATTTAAAGAAAGAATATAAATATATTATAAGCATATATATTTTATAATTAATTTAAAACAATATTTTTAGATTTGTTTACAACAGGTATAATTAAAACATAGAATTGTAAGTAAAAAACAGTTAAGTTATAAATTTTTTTACTTTTTACATGCATTGTATTCTTGAATTGATGTTTTACAAGGAAAATCGAAATATATGAAAAAATTCATATGTAAGACGAAATAATAAAAGTTTTTTTAAACAGTAAAATTTAGATTCTTCTTTTTGTAAAAGTATACTGTACAAAATACAATACTGTATAGTAAAAGTATATTGTACAATCATATCAATACCATAAGTTAATACGTTCGCTACCGCTGGAAAACCAACCGCTACAAACTTTATTTTTAATAAGTATGCACAGTATGCTACGTTTTCACTTACAAACACATGTACTGAACAAGAACGTGTTGCATAAAGCGTCACATATGTACGATGATACAAAGTTGTATTACGTATGTACGATTCTCTCACGAAAATTGGTGCGTCATACATACATGTAACGCATGGTAGCGAACGTGTTAAAGAAAGTCATATCTATAGAATAAATTATATCTTTATAACTAGAATTGATGAGTATAATATTGGTGTTGCCCCAAAGTTTTGCAATTTGCAATGAAAGACACTGATAAATTTTAAAAAATAAAATAATATAATATACAACGTAAAAGTAGATTTCTACTTTATCACAAATTTAAAGTGTGTATGCGATTTTTCATCTGTCACCTGATTCGTTGCGTTAATGATATGTGAAAACTATAGATCGAATAAGACCGTCGCGAATTGCATGTGCAGTATTACCCACGCCGAACGAGAAGAACACAGAATCACAGGACATGTTTTGGGCGCAAACTCCTACTGGGTACCATCCAGCCTTATTAAATACCACACCGACTCGATAAACCTGTTAATAACAAAATAAAAATTCCACAATACAATTATACAATCAATGAAAAACAATAAATTGAAAGTGAAAAACTTCGACACTTGAGAATATAAAGAAAATCTTTGCTTTAGGAATTTTTGCTTGATATAAAATTGATTGTACGTAGTGGAAAAAGTAATCATGTGTTGTAATAACAAACCTTGTGCTTCTGAATATAAACTGGTCGATTGAAAGTAATTTCCACGAGAGTACCAAAATTCGCTTTGGTGGTGAAATGTGTGTACGTCAACCGGGTGCCGTCGCAATCGAGGAGATGAGCGTACAAAATTTCGGTGTAAGACGTATCGGCGTCTATGGCGTGAGTGAAATTACTCGCCTATAAATGAAACGAGTGAGATGTAGGAGCGATATACATAACTGAACGGATATAATAAATTACATATTAATTTCTAGCTTACCGCCGCGATCTGCGTAGGAACCTGTACACCCACCACACAAATATTTTTATCCACACTGAACGTGATGGAACAGTCTAACACATTTGTATTCAAGCAATCCGTTTGCTGAACCACCGATCTGAGACAATAATACTTTGGTCCCTCGCGTACGACTACCGTGGAAGAGGTATTGGGCAAGTTTCCAGAGTCCTTGTTTATGCTCGCATCCACCAGTATCGGTGATGTGTTTCTCATCGTACTGCTGCTGGGCTCTCCGTCGTTTAAGAAGCCAGAACGTGCGGAAATACACGTATTTAAATTGCCGTACGGAGCAAAAATGTGTCTTGAAGTCATCATCTAGAAGAGAAAATGTTCAATGAGAAAAATGCAAAATCGTTGCGATGCACATTTTCTTAACTTTCATCTGTAGTAAATGTGAAATAATGGGAAAGCAAATTAAATTTACAGGCTCGTCTACAGGATATCAGCTGATTGTGAGTAAGAATAGAGGGATTATAGTTAGACGTCATTCTATATGCATGTGGTACAAAAGTGTCAAATACGAAGCACTAAAAAAGCAGATAATAAGATGTTTGGAAGGGTATTAATTCCTCCGGAGGCGAAAAGGCGAATGTAAAAACGACTCGAAGGACCGTAATTGTAGTAAGGAGAATATGTGAGGCTCCTTTAGCGAATAATGCGAACGATAACTAATAAGTGACTTACCTCGCGAAACGTAACTCGGTATCCAGGCAATGTATGTGTTTTCTGAAAAGCGTATCTATGTGAATTAGCCAAGCCAGTGGAGGTAGGTGTCTAGGCAGGCGTGTAGGAGTGCAAAGCTGGAATGAATGTCTATGCAAAGGTGTAAGTGTGCAAGAATCCTCTAGCGTGTGCTGAAATGTGTGCGAGGAGAGGGTCCGCGCAAGAGAGTATTACCGAATAGTGTATTTTCAAGGGCGACCCGCAAGAAAGTAAGTTATTTTATGCCATAGCAATATGTTCTCATTTTGCTACAACTGCAAATATATATGAAATGTTCTAGTATACAGTTGTTTTAATTGTATTATTTGTGGAAGCAATAATTGAAGCAAGCTATTTGACGAATGTTAATTTAGTATTACTCTGTTATAATCTATTTATGAGGAAGTTGCGGTCTTATGCTATTTTGAATTTGCATATTGTTATTTAGAGACACAGCATTTTATTGACAAGAGTATTAGTACTTACAAGAGCACATTACAATTCAGTACATGTAGCTAAGTATTAGAATTAAACTTTTGTATGCACAAAATACTGGTATTATACTTAGCCCAGTAAAATGACTCGAAATTTGTCGATTTCGAAGAAATAATACTGACTAGGCTGAAACTTTGTAAACAGGCTTGTTTTAGGCTTGTACTATTCAACATATTAAAAGTCCCCATGTGTAGACGCTACGTTGCGGGGAGGGGAGGGTCCAAAAGGTCCCAAAAATCAGTTTTTCGCAAATAACTCGGAAAATATCAACTTTACGAAAATTTATGTAGATATAAAAATTGTAGCTTACAAAATTCCGCACAATTTCGTTTTTTATTTAAGTCTGTACGACCAAGTGGAGCAGAGATAGAATTATTTTCAAAATTTGAAGGAAATAATACTGACTGGGCTGAAACTTTGTAAACAGGCTTGTTTTAGGGTATTATTTAACATATAAAAGTCCCCATGTGTAGACGCTACGTTACGGGCAGAGGAAGGTCCAAAAGGTC
>NW_020216760.1:0-56169 GCF_003070985.1 Temnothorax curvispinosus | reverse complement strand
TTAAATTTAAATAAAATTTTTTAATCTTATAAAATTGTTATCATACATTATTTTCTAATTGACACAATGTAAAGATTTTTCGAAGTAGTGCAACAATTATTTTTTGAGACAATATATATGTTCTCTCTGTAATTGGCGCTGTAATTTAAAGAGATATCATTTCTTTTTTGTAATTGTAATAGATCACTTAAAGCGCGACTCTTCTTTTTGATAAGGTAACATAATTTTGTGATGTGTATCACAGGGTTATAATTTTTCGGAAATAAAGATACTACTGCTTAGATTTTTTCAAGATTTTTTGAGATATAAAGATTACGTCTACCACTTGTTACTTAGGTTTTTTCGATGTAATAATACTACCACTTTTTTTTTTTTTTCGAGGTAAGAACAACGGCGCGCAAGGAAAAGACTCGATGCTCGATCCTCGATCAGATCCCCACCCCCGAGCCTTCTGCATGTGTTATTCTCATCTCGCTCACTCCAATTACTGTCTCGCTCGCTCTTATTGTCATCTCGCTCACTCTTATACCTTCTCGCTCGCTCACATAACGAAAAATCAATAACTTTGCGTTACCGACATTAGCACGGAACGCAACCTAAATCGTGCACGTATGTGTTACCCCGTGGCCCAAACGTGGACGGTGGCTACGTAGTTCATGTGCACGTTTTACGTCGATCCCAGAGGGCGTATCGCGTTCGCGGATCACCTAAAACCAGGCCGTGTCGTCTCTCATTCTTCTCTCTGGTTGCGACATCCGACTCCGACATACGACTGATTGTAGACCGGGCCTTAGTGAATCCGCCCGACGTGTCATGCCAGAGAGAAGCACGAGCCTAGTAAACGTCAGTGGCGAAATCCCACGAAAACCGTCGTTATTGTGTTTCTCATGCTTCTCTCTGGTCGTGTTGTGGCTTTTGCGAGGCCGAGGCCTATGACCAGTTTCCGATGATTCCCATGCGCAGTCATTCCCTACAAATTAAATTAATTACTCATGCAATATGTTACGATTTGTTAATTATTTTTCTTATTTTAACACAATGTTATTTTAGTATTATCGGTTATTATTTTGATTTTGGTCAACATGGTCATTTCTTATTGCTCCAATAATGTCGAATCCATTGCGCTGTTTCTGACAAAATGAACAGCATATTGCTGCAATTTTTACAGCATCAGAAGACCTCTTTCATTTGCTGATAACATTCGCGTCATATGAGGACGCATTTTTGAATATCTATGCAACCATTTTCAATTTAAAATTTCGTTATTGTGCAGACAATATGCTGACATATGACTATCTGGGTGGTGTGACTCCGAACTCCGAGGGCGACTCGTAAAGGAGGGTCCACATTATCGAGCCAAACCGCGAACCGAGTCCCGAACCGAACCTCGAGCAGAACTTGCAGACGAACCTCAAATCGAACTCCATCGCGAACCGCGAACATGAGTTAAAATTTTTTGAAGTCAAATCTCGTATTGAAATTTATAATAAAATTTATATAAATTCTTAATACATGTATGCAAAATGCATATTTATATTTACAATCGTATTTTTTAACATTGCAATATATATATTATAAATTTATTGCGTATTTATCACAGGTTTAGAGTATGTTTATGCAATATTAATTCTAAATTTTGTTTTATGGTTTGAAAAGGAATTAAGTTTTGAATACAGGAAAATAATAAAAGCACATATACATATATTCACTCACCTTTTCCTGTTTCCATACTTTTTTTATTTTTGCTTTTTCTCTTTGCAGAGATGCCAATAATGTCGTCATCTTTTTTTTGCACATGTCACTATCACATTCGAGTTCTTTACTTATTTCTTCTTATAAAAAAAGTATGAGAACAGGAAAAGACGACTAAATATGTGTATACATATGCGTGCTTTTATTATTTTCTTGTATTCAAAGCAATTCCTTTTCAAACCATAAAACTATATTTAGAGTGGTACCAACTATATTTAATATTGCATAAACATACTCTAAATCTATGATAAATACGCAATAAATTTATAATATATATTGCAACATTAAAAATACGATTGTAAATATAAATATGCATTTTTTTAATTGTTATAATGTTCGGGATTTTTAGCGTCCCGTATATAATAATCTTTTCTGCTTATAATCACTATTTAATTTTAAACATTTTTTATCAGACCATTCCATTTTGTCTATCAGTAGTCGTGTAGACTGCACATACGTGGATAGAATCAAATACAGCGACTGGGCAATTACTCACGTTTTCTTTCATAGTTCATTTTTTGTTTTTTGTCATTATTTGTCTAGATCGAAGCTTAACTACCAGTCTACCACCCGACAAAGCGTATAATCTGATCATAAAAAGCATCTTTTGATGTTTCGTCGAAATACCGACTTTTGGTGGGACACTGCGAGCCAAACCGCGTATCATCAAAATCCTTGCAGATTCGTGGAATGAGTACGCGATGGTTCGCACTGATGTTCGATTCGAGGTTCGCGAGCCTCGTGCGAGCCCGTCGGCTCGACAATGTGGACGCATGATCGGCTCGCAACGAAGTTCGGCTCGCGGTTCGGCTCGATAATGTGGACGCATGATCGGTTCGCGGCGAAGTTCGGCTCGCGGTTTTGCTCGATAATGTGGACCCTCCTTAACAGAGTGAGTTCTGCGCATTTTCGTTCTTGCGCAAGCTGCCGGAAAGCATGCGGGCAAGTATATACTCTACCCAGTAAACATTGAGGTCTTGCAGATATCTAAGAGATATCTTAAAGATATGTTAAGATATCTTAGTTGTCTTAAAGGTATCTTTATGACGTCTTATGCATCATGCACGTTATCTGGGTATTGATCGCTACCGCGGATTATCGAAGACAATACGGCGAGATCAATATTATCTCGTATCTTTAATAGCGCTTCATAAGCGGGGAAATCGAAGGCGGCAAGATCGGTAAGATATCGATCAATACTATCTCGTATCTTTAATAGCTCCATGCGACAGAAGTCATAGCCTTGACTTTCATTGGTAGCCCTTGGGCTACCGCTCGATAAACTGGAGGGCCAGGGCCAAAGGGTATAGGGCCAATCATATCTCAGATTATATACTGATTGACCAAAGAGTGGTGACTGAAGATGTGACATAAAAAAAAACATGTAATCAAAATTAATAAGAGAAAAAACTGAATCAAAACATAGAAGAAAATCGTCATGGATATGGAAGATCGCAAGCAGAATCGTCTAAAGTCTAATGGCTCCTGTACATGGGACGCGGTAACGTTTGCCGCGCGGCAGAAGTTGGCGTCATAGCCTTGACTTCGATTGGCTACCGCGTTGCTCCTTGCCCTTGCCGCACAGCAAGCGTTTCTACGTCCCGCGTGGAGGGGCCATAAATAACTTACTCCTGTATTCGTGGAACCGAAAACTGCGGGATGAGGTTGCTTGACCAGTTTTGCCCTGCTGTTGGAATTAGTGCAGAAACCTTCGGGCATAGGTGTCTTGTTGCCGGTACACAGGATGTTCATCAGTATAGCCAAAGCCTCGTCTTTCGTGACCAGCGGTGACATACCGGGACCCTCCGCAAATTCCTGCGGCGTCAAGCTCAGAAACCTGATCTTTAGGAGGGCATTTCCAATGACGGACTTGAGTGACTTTCCATTGGTCGGATCGAGAGACTTTCTAGAGCATTCCGCTTTGGCCCATCGTTCCAGCGCGCTAAATAACTCAATCTCCGAGCTGATCTGCAGAGCGTCCTGATCCAAGACCTTGAGAAGCGTCCCGAGCTCGACGTCCTCCCAGCTGGACTCCTTCAGCACCTCGTCCGTCCTGGTGTGTATGATCTGCAGGCATTTGTCCATCAGCACAGGTTCCTCGAAGAGCTTGGCAAACTCGTACGCTCTACAAGCTTTCTTCGGCGAGAGATCAGACCACAGGTACTTTGTGCACTCCTCTACTAAAGACGGTAGCATGTACTTCTTGGCGCAGTAGCACAATTCGCAGGCCAATTCGAAGGAACCCAGCTCGACCTTGTCCGTATATATGTACTCCAGTAAGGCTTTGAACGCCTCTGGCTGAACGTCCCTTATCGGTATCGGATCGTTCTTCTCCGCCATGCCGCCGAAGAACATAGCTTCGAAGACCGGACTGGACATGGCCAGGAACAGTTTGTGCCCTTTGAGCGTCTGCTGCTGGGGCTCCTGGCCGACGATGAAGTTGCAGTCGGACCATTGCCCGGTCTCCAGCAGATGCTGGCCGCGCTCCGACAGCTTCTGCTTGCTGATCTGCCAGTCGCAGGGGGGTACACTCATCTTCGCGTTACATGTACTCCGGAGCTCTGCAACGCGAGAACGGAGAGAAGTCAAAAATCAGGGGAGAGAATAGAATCGGCTCACGTGCCAGAGGAAGCGGCCCACGCGCGCTCGCGCGTGTACGTACTCGATGACGTTACCAGCGTACACTCACCTATTTCCTATTGGGATACGCGTTAGCGCTATAAATACAGCGCTATAAACACATTCGCGAGGTGACAGCCAAGGGGGAGAGGAACGGTCGCCGCGTCGCTTTCCGATGCTCACCGATGCTCGCGCGTCGTCGTAGCGTAGAACGCTACGCCATCTTGGTCTTAGACCGAGAGAGGAGAGAGAAGAGAATTCCCTTCCCACCACCACCACTACTCACCTTTTCGAGTTCGAGGCTCGATCTCTCCCCTCCCCTCCAACCCCTCCTAGTCGCCGGAGTCGCCGGAGTCGCCCGTGCCGACGGCCGACGCCAGCCGACGCTTTTCGAAGCGGTTGACGCTTGCTCCGTGCCGCGCTGCTCCGTTCTCGAATCTCGACGATTCTCCACGACACGACGTGTGCCAGTGCGCGCCCTCCTCCTCTCCCCCTCTCTCCTCCCTGTCCTCCTCCGCCGCTATAGCGGTAACGCGCAAAGCCTCCTCTCCGGCTGATTTCAGACCGAACCGAACACGTTCACCGCGGCGATCGATAGTCCCCCGCGGGCGCGGAGAGAGAGAGGCGAGGGTTCGAAGCCGCGGAAGTGCCGTGAACGTGAAACGTGGGGTGTGTGCGTGCGTCCGGGGCCCGCGGACCCGTCGACGTCGCCGAAATCCGGATCTCTGTCTCTCGTACGCGCGCGGAAAACGGCGCGCGTTACTTCGATTTACTCGCGAGGGGCCCGTAGGCGCACGGGAAGAGAGCAGAAGAGAGAGAGGGACAGAGACGGAGTAAGTAGGAAGCCGACAAGCGGGTGGGAAAGAAAGAAAGAGAGAGAGAGGCGCAGGCGGATTCTCTTTCGGTGGCTTCTCGACGTTCGACGACCGTTGTGAATCGGCCGAATGGCGCACGCACGGCTCAGCTGTACGCGTCGTACGCCGTCCGTGCGCCGCGCGGAATAATGCGCCTGCCTCCAGTGCCTCCCGGGGATTCCTCGCGGTCCGGATGACAGCGCCCGCCAGCGACGGGACGTAGGGTGACGTCGGTGAGGTATGTGTACGTACGTATACGCGCGCCGCGCCGGGCGGTACATACGCCCGGGACGTTCCCCGGGGCACCTTGGCGGAGGCGGAGGTTCCGTTCCTCCCCCCCGCCCCCCGCGTGACCGAAGTTTTCCTCGGGAGAGTGGAGACGCGCGCGCGAGCGTCATCCGTGACGTCCGCGTGGCTCTCTTTCGACTTCGACTCGGAAGGGAACGGGCGAGGCTCGCGCGCGCCGCGCGCGTGTCGCGCTTTTGACACGCTCGACGACGACGTGTCGCCGTGTCGCGAAACCGCCGTCGTTGACGTAACCTCTCTCGCGCGGGGCGACCGCGCGAGGAAGACGTCGGGGGGTCGCGCTCGCTTTGTCGCGCGCGCTTGTAAATTACGCGCGGCTGAGTCACTGTCCGTCGAGCGATACGCTGCATATTTCGTTGTGCTCCGCGTCTCGCCGCCGACGGACGTCCTTATTGTCGCGAGCTCAATTCCGAGGCTACGTTTACGTGGACACCCGTATGCGCCATGGGGGTCCGCGAACGTCTACGCGGTATGGAGTAACGCAGTTCCTATTTGTTTGTTTTACCTTGGCGCCGCGATGCCGTCGTAACGTTGTGTTCCTTTCATATATCTTGTATTACATAAGAACCGAAAATATTGCCAAGTCGCGTAAACGCGCCGCGCATTATCCGTTTTCGTACCTCTCGCGATGTTTGTGAAATATTTTTGCGCCACTAGCCACTAGCGTGTAAAGGGAGCCTTGGCAATACCATTTTGCAATTTATAATTTTATGTATTGTTTATGTAATTATCTATAGAGAGATCTTTGACGTTTGTGTATTTATATTTATAACGTTTGTTTGTTTAGAAAGTATGGAGCGTCCATCGGGCGTCACAGGTACTCCTCGCCCGAGTCAATGCTGCATTTAGCCTTGCGTTTCGATAGTCTTTAATGCGACAGAAACAGTACGTTGTTGAGGCACAGTAGTCCAAGCTCCTGTAAGGAGAGATGGATGCGGTGTGCGACGAGGACAGGCGGAGACGCCTGCGGACCTTGGAGGAGAAAATAAGGGATCCGAGAAGCGTCACAAATATCGACTGCTTGTTGGACACGGTTCAGGCCCTGGTAACAGATTGCGATCACGCGAGCGTGAAACGTATGAAAAATATAGAAGCTTATATGAATAGATGTGAGTACCGTCCCAATGTTTATCGTAAACACGATAGCCATTCTTTTGGAAGCTGTAATAGCCGCGCTACACCGAGATTAGTAATAATCCGTTTACCGTTCTTGCAGATGACTCCGTAGCCCAAGAGATTTATAAAATGCGAATGCGCACGGACGATTTTACTTTGATAAAAGTAATCGGCCGCGGCGCGTTCGGAGAGGTGCAGCTGGTTAGACACAAATCTACGCAAAAAGTTTACGCTATGAAATTACTTAGTAAATTTGAAATGGTGAGACTCACACGTCCGTTTCCATTTACTTGCCGCGTATGTAAATATTTTCCTCTAATCTGGCTTTTACCTTATCGTGTTTAGATCAAGAGGTCGGATTCCGCATTCTTTTGGGAAGAGAGGGATATAATGGCTCACGCGAACTCCCCGTGGATAGTCCAGCTCCACTTTGCGTTCCAAGACCAGAAGTATCTCTACATGGTGATGGATTACATGCCGGGCGGGGATCTCGTCAACTTGATGTCGAATTACGAGGTGCCGGAGAAATGGGCAAAATTTTACTGTGCCGAGGTGGTGCTCGCGTTGGACGCGATACATAATATGGGTTTCGTTCATAGAGATGTGAAGCCGGACAACATGTTGCTCGACAGGCACGGTCATTTGAAGCTCGCCGACTTTGGCACGTGCATGAGGATGGATGTTGTAAGTCCGATCTCCTATTTTTATTTCTCACTTTCGACGTCTAACACGAAATAACTCGGACGATGAAATCTTAATAGAGAACATTTTATGTAAGCGTTCTTGGGACTTGTTGAAACAAGATAAATACCTGAATTATTAATTCGCGGTTAAACATTTCTAAGAAAAGATTTTGAAAGTGTCATATAAACTCTCTTTTTCTAGTTAAAATTTTTCTCTGACGCTTAATTGTCTGCTTTGCAGGACGGTTTAGTGCGGTCCGATACCGCGGTCGGTACTCCCGATTACATATCTCCAGAGGTTCTGCAGTCTCAAGGTGGAGAAGGAGTATACGGTCGTGAATGCGACTGGTGGTCCGTGGGTGTCTTTCTGTACGAGATGTTGTTTGGCGATACACCGTTCTTCGCCGACTCCCTGGTCGGGACGTATTCGAAGATCATGGACCATAGGAATTCGCTATACTTTCCTCAAAACGTTGAGATATCTCACTCAGCGAAGAACTTGATATGCGGTTTCCTCACCGATAGGACGAAGCGCCTGGGTCGCAACGGCGTCGACGAAATCAAAAGCCATCCGTTTTTCAAGAATGATCAGTGGACCTTCGACAATCTGAGAGAATGCGTGCCGCCGGTGGTGCCCGAGCTTTCCGGTGATGACGACACCAGCAATTTCGACGATGTCGACAAGGAGGACGGGCCGGAGGAGAGTTTTCCAGTACCCAAAGCTTTTTCTGGGAATCATCTGCCCTTTATCGGGTTCACTTACTCAGGTGATTACCAGTTAATGGTTTCTTACGGCAAGGAATCTGTGGACGGTCTCGAGAATCATGTCAACAATGGTACTACTGACGATGTGAAGATCTCGCAGCTAGAGAATTTGCTGGAACGTGAGAGGCGGCAAGTAGAAACGATGGAGTCGAGGCAGAAAGCACTGAACGCGCAATTGGATGCGATGGCGTGTCGAGAGGCTGAGCTACGCGAGGAAGTTGGCAGGGCGGATAAGGAGCTGACATTGCTCAGGCACAACTATAAGGAGGCGCAACGCAGAGTGGAGCACGAGACGGAGACTCGTCGCAAGGCGGAGTCGCTGCTGGTGGAGGTGAAGAAAAAGTTTGACGAGGAGCAGACGAGACGGGCGCGAGATGTTAGCAATTCCCAGCAGACGTCCGAGCGAGTGACATCATTGGAGAAGCAAATCAAAGAGATGCAATGCAAATTGGAGAGAGAAACGGAAACTGTTGTGAGATTGCGCAAGCAAGCGACGGAGATTACCGTGGCGCGCCAAGCCTCCGAGCAAATGGCGAACGAGTTGCAAGTTGCCAGAGCTCAGCTGCAAGCGCAGCGTGATAACTTGCAGCAAGAAGTTGCCACTCTTCAGGTATAATCTAGTTTCTTCTTATTTCCTCGTTAATTGTAAGAAAGAAATTTTAAATAATTTCTGGATGTGTGTGTGTGTGTGGGCATTTTCGAAATTTGTATGTTATAAGTATCTATAAATTTATTGTAAATTTTCGAAAAATTATAAGTATTTACACAATTACATTAATTTTCAATATTTATAGAATAGTTTTTGAAATTTAAAATTAAAAAATGTTTCAAAGATAAGTTTTTTTTTTACATAAAATGTTTATTTGACTTTTTACAGGGCCAACTTTCCAAGGAACGTAGTTCGAGATCGCAAGCGTCATTGTTAACGGCGGAATTGGAGACTCGTCTTTCTACCTTGCATCTCGAGTTAGAGCGCAGCCATGAGAAAGAGGAGAAGGCGACTCTGGACAATAGGCAACTAACCGAAAGGGTTTCCGCATTGGAGAAAGAAGCTGCTAGTTTAACTTTGGAACTGAAAGCCGCGCAAGCCAGGTACAATCAGGAAGTTGTGGCACATCAAGAAACGGAGCGTTCGCGCATTCTTTCCAAGGAGGAGGCCAATCTGGAAGTTGTTAAAGGTACTTGCTTCATGTTTTACACGGAAATAGAGGCATTGTATTTTTTATAAAGTTTTATAATGTCGACATTTTATTTTGTCGATGTGATGCAGGACAAAAGAATGGAATTTTCAAAGGTAATATATGTAATTCGCGAATATATACACCTTTCTTTCTGTAATAAATTACGTAATTTTATATGTATATAAAAATTGAATTTTTCTCATCATACTAATCCTTTACTTGTCTTCTCATTTATCTTATTGCTGCGTATTTTTGTAACGGCATATATATTTACGTACGTATTTATTCTAATATCTATCTATGAATTTAAGCAAGTGCATTGCACCGTTATTTATATTGTGCATGTTGATTTATTAAATAGCTCTACAAGCAAAACTGAACGAGGAGAAAAGTGGAAGACAACGTGCGGAATTACTTGCGCAGGAAAAGGAACGTCAGACGTCAATGCTCTCTGTCGATTACAGACAGATACAGCAACGATTGCAGAAATTAGAGGGTGAGCACAGGCAAGAGATGGAAAAAGTCAAGGTTCTGCAGGGCCAAGTTGAGCAGGAGCAACAGAAAAGAAACGTTCTGCAGACCGACTTAGGCCAGCAAACGTCCGAAGCTGGCAGGCTTCGCGCTCGCGAGCAACAATTGGTCGGAGAGGTTGCTCAGTTGAGAGAAGCTAAGCGGCAAATAGACGAGGAGTTACATCACTTGAAGACACAAAGAAACATCGATCAGCTACAGACAAAAGAATTGCAGGAGCAATTGGAAGCTGAAGCTTATTTCTCGGTAAATAACAAAAGTTTGCCTTCCATATGATTTTAGTTGTTATCTGACAATAAAGGAATATGAATGAAAACTAACGTTTCAAACATGCATTATGAAAAATTGCCGTAATTTCAAATTTTCAAGGAGAGTTATAGTTTTTGCCTTCTCTTTTTCAGACTCTGTACAAAACACAGACGCAAGAGCTGCGCGAAGAGTTGGATGAGAAAATGAGATTGCAGCAGGAATTGGAAGAAGAACGTAGCTCTCTTGTGCATCAGCTGCAGTTGTCCTTGGCGCGCGGTGACAGCGAGGCTTTAGCCAGATCCATAGCCGAGGAGACTGTGGCGGACTTGGAGAAAGAAAGAACCATGAAAGAGCTGGAGTACAAAGATGGAGTAACCAAGCATCACCAGGAGCTGAGCGCGAAAGAACAGGTTATAAACAGACTTAAGGAGAATGAGAGTGAATTCAAGAAATCGGTCGATCAGGCTCTGAAGGAGAAGGAAGACTTGAGCAAGCGATATAAGGAATTGCAGGACCAACTCGGTAAAGCGCAGTCTAATGTGGAGGAAATTGAGAAGCTGAGCAGCAAGCTGAAGACCGAACAATTGTTGAAGCAGCAGGCGGTCAACAAGTTGGCAGAGATCATGAACCGGAAGGACCTTTCGTCAAGCGGGAAGAATAAGAATAAGGCGTCCGCCGCGGATCTGAGGAAGAAGGAGAAAGATTGCAGGCGCCTGCAGCAAGAACTCACTCAAGAGAGGGAGAAGTATTCTCAGCTGTCAGCTAAGTGGCAGAAGGATTTGCAGGATATGCAAGTAAGTGGCGTATCATTGCTTGTGTCCGAGTTAGAACCGTATATAGAATTACTTGAGTAAATAAGAAAACAATTTCCTTTTCCTCAGGCGCAACTCGTGGAGGAAAATCAAGGGAAGCTGAGGCTGCAGATGGAACTCGACTCGAAAGACTCGGAGATAGAGACACTGCAGATGAAAATCGCGTCGCTCAACTCAGAAACTGCAAGTGTCTCGTCTATAGAGAACGACGATGGTGAGGACTCGGTCCTGTCCGAGCACGGTGTGATGAGATTAGAGGGCTGGTTAAATGTGCCAAATAAGCAGAACATTAAGCGGCACGGTTGGAAGAAGCAATACGTCGTTGTTTCCTCCAAGAAGATAATCTTCTACAATAGCGAAAACGACAAATTGAACGCCGACCCGGTCTTGATATTAGACTTGAATAAAGTCTTCCACGTTAGATCTGTTACTCAGGGTGATGTTATCCGAGCCAATGCCAAAGATATACCCAGAATATTTCAGGTATCTATATTTCTCTCTATATTTCTCGATTCTTTGGATCATCAGAAATTCAAATGTTCATATATCGCAATTTATTCAATTATAACTCCTAGCGTTTTAATAATTTGTAATTTTCATCTATGGGCATTAATATGGTTTTTTATGTGCATTTTATATATTCGTTTATATTTTATTATATTTATTTTACTTAAATTTATCATAACACACATATAAATAAAATAATTCGGTATCTAAAAGATTCGTTATGTACTTCAATTATTGTTCAATAATTAATATCGTATGCAGTTACTCTATGCTGGTGAAGGTGAAGCGAGGCGGCCTGGTGACGAGGGGAATACACTGCCTGGAGTGGATTTACCACAGCTCACAGATAAACCCGGCACTCAGTCGCTGAAGGGCCACGAGTTCGTGTCGATATCTTATCACATGCCGACGACCTGCGAAGTTTGTTCGAAGCAACTCTGGCACATGTTTCGGCCTTCGCCGGCTCTCGAATGCCGAAGTGCGTATTATTGTGTCTGTCATAATTGTTTATTTACTTCTACATATGTCGCTCTCGCGTTTTTGTACGTAAATATATAAAACAAACTGCCATCGTTATGCACAGGGTGCCGCATTAAGGTTCACAAGGAACATTTGGATAAGAAAGAAGATGCCATAGCCCCGTGCAAGCTACACTACGACCCGAACAGCGCCCGCGAGTTACTGCTGCTCGCGGCGAATCCCGAGGATCAGAAGTACTGGGTCTCGCGGCTGTCCAGGCGCGTCCAGAAATGCGGCTACAAGGCGAACTCGCATGTGGACGGCACGGGACAGCGCGTCTCGCCAAGGTAGCGTAGCCGTGCTGCTGCTCGACGTGAGCGGGGACTAAGTAGCTCTCTTATTTTGTGACGTCGCATGATGTGGGTGTAGAGAGGTTAGACTCGTTTGATTTTTCTTTCAACTTCTCCCCTTCTCTTTTCGTTTCCAACACTTCCCGTTTTCGACGATCGTCGCGCGAGACCCATTACACGTAATATTGAAATAGTAAACCAACGGATGTATGTACTGCGCATCTTTAACGTTAAGCGATTATGTAAAATCGCAGTGCAAAGATTCGAATTTTTTATAGAGACGACTTACTTTAATAATTCGAACAAGATTTATTCTTTTATTTTGTAGTAATAGTTTAGTAATAATTTAAACATGTAAATTTATTTTTAAATTTTAAATCAGATCGATCACTGTTGGGAAGTGCTTACTACCTATGTTATCTTACATCATGAAAAATATCTTCCAGATTAGTCACAATTAATAGACGACGTAAAATTTGTTCAGCCGGAAAGGAAGAAAAATTATTCCTATACCGATCTTGTATATACTTGTGTACATATTAGTGTAATGCATGACAATTGATTTGTGAGTGACGATTAAAACTGATCGGGCGGTCAAAAAGTGTGTGAAATCGAAAAAGTGTGTTGAGAAACGAAATGTTTATCGATTAAGGATAGCATGTTCACATGTAGATGTTCTACCGCACAAAATTTCGAAATTTCAGCTTTCGACATTCGTTACGAAATAGATTAGCTTGCACTCTTTCAATCTGTACATTATTTAGTTACCGTGCTTTCGGTGCTTCTACGGCTTTGACTATGCGGATGATTTTTTTTACTTGTGTTTTTTTATCGAACGGTACGAACAAACGACAGATGTACGTGACGACGCGTTCCTTTTTAGGGAATCCACAAGGTCGACCTTGAAGCCATACTTAACGGTGCAACAACGATCAGCAACATTGCCAGCGAACGCCAGTATGGGCAAGTGATCCTGGAAGACGCTAATACTGACGATTGTAGAAAGACTCCGCTCACGATCTGATGCCCCGCTTCCCTCAACAACGACGTCAGCGGGGATGTCGGGTCGTCGTAAATCAACTACCACGACCTCGCGATTTTCTCTGCGCACCTGGCGACCGAAATAGACTGTTAATAATTTCCTAGATCGAGAATAATTGAAATAGCGATCGCGATTGTAATGTTACTGTTTGCAGCTAAGAGTAAGTGAGAATCCAAGTTCGAGAATCGCTGGAGGAAACAGGGTTACTTATGTACTGGGTGATAGACGGATATGATTACGGTACGGGAAGGAGAGATTGAGGGAGGTAGGACCGCGCCATGTCCACTGTCTCTTTGCGCGCCATTGTCGTTCTCTGGAACGCTAACACGGAATCACACAGATGCGTTTCTTCGGAATTGCTAGATCGTTTTATCGTATCGATGATAAAATAATGTAATAGTCCTTTTGTACGTTGTTCATGGTATTCACGATAGACTGTAGAACGTTCCTTCGAAGGACGATCGAATTTCTGCGGTGATTTTTCCTGATTGGAACTATACTCGACTTTGTACGCACATTTCTTACTGCCTTTGATAACGATTAACAGTGAATCTTGATGGAAACTTTTAGCTTAAGGCATTTTTTGGATGCTTTAAACCGAAATTTCGGAAACCTGTAGTAAAGAGTATAGTATTTTGAAATTGTTTTATGTACATGTTATATATAGAATGTTTTCCGAGAACGTGTGTGTCAGTAGGTATACGCGCGGGAGTCTTGCTTTTAACGTAACTTGCGTCTTAGAGCGGATTTATTTAACGTTTTGATATTCGAGGTGTTTCCGGGGGCAGTTATGTTTTTTTTTAGAAAGGTGTAAATAAACTGAACACGCGTCCGAGGATTAACGTTTTTTTTATCGAAGTCTGGCACGTGAGTCGGTTCCGCGGACATTGCGAGGAAGAAGCAATATTTACCAGCGTATAGCGCGTGTAAGGAGTACATTGCGAGTACACAGCGGCGAGTGCCAGCTTGTATAGTAGAGATAATGATTACGGTTGTAAGTTTAAGAATTTTTATTACGACGATATACGAGCTAATGACGTCCGCTGTATCCTGACAGAGAGAGGCAGAAAGAGAGGAGGGGTGGGGAATGAGAGAAAGGAAGCGCTAAGAGAGGACGAACTAAAGAAAATCATGCATAATCGAGAGACTTAGAAGTTTTGTCATGGTGCCATACGGCTTGGCCATTCTTGGCATCGAAGGAAGCAACGAGAGGAAAACTAGGAATGACTTTAAGAACCGTATTAGGTTTATTATTAACGCGTCATCGCCGTCTGTGTTCTTTCCAAAATACCTCCGCGAGACATCGTGTCGCGCCGAGACTCGTTGGAACAAAGAGAGCCGCTTACATCGACGTCAGTCAGCTAACTATAGTTAATTACATTCTCCCTCCGCAAATTAAACCTACAGATATTGGTTGCAATTAAACGAATGATGATTCTGTGTGTCTGTCTCTCTCTCTCTCTCTCTCTCTCTCTCTCTCTCTCTCTCTCTCTTTCTCTCTCTCTCTCTCTCTCTTTCTCTCTCTCTCTCTCTCTCTCTCTCTCTCTCTCTTTCTCTTCCAGAGATGGAATCTAGACCGAGTTTCGTCTACATTTCTGAAGAGTCTGAGCAGAGTCGCTTTTTTCCAGAAATAATATTTCAGTCAATTTTGATTTATGGATGATAGCAAGATTTGGGAAAGAGCACAGAATCAGTGAATATATTTGAGTTAAGCAATAGAGAAAATAAAAGCAATAGACGTAAATTAGGCAAGCATCCGTTACAACAAACTTTGGTCAATTAAATTCTCTTTCTTCATCTAGATTATAGCTAGAACTGAATGGAGAATGGAGAGTTTGCTAACCGGAGTTAGTTAACTAAAAGCTGTCGGTGTAAACGGCTCTAAGAACTCAGCGAGACGTCCTTCAAATGGTGCTCCTCCCTGTCCTATCCATCCTTTTGGGTTTGGCAAAGCAGTGAGAATGAACGAGAAGCTGTCGAAAGCTTCTCGTTGTCGCGGTGGTAATCGAAGTTAAAAGTATGAGGGAGAGAAAGGTGCATAATGAAACCGAAAGGAAACACCATCCGATACTGCCCGTGCCTTCTTCATTGTTTCGATCCTTCATGAGGGCGGAACTAGAAGAAATTTGACATTGAGAAGGAGAAAAGGAGAGAGAGAGTGAGAATGAGAATGAAAGTATGAGTGTGAGAGAGTGATAAAGAAAGAGAGAGAGAGAAAGAGAAAGAACTTGTTACAGCATATTTTATTATTGTTTAGTTATTTACAATCTGTATATTATTAATTATTATTACGATTAAAAGTATTTTGTAGATAATATGTGGCTCTCTTTGATGATACTTTTATGACCACCGATTGCGCAACCTTGAGTTCGATATTTCGCGGGTGATCGCGGTTATATTGCGGTGTCTTAAAGCAATCTTTTTTGTTTTCTATAAATGTTATTTCAATTGTGCTTTGATCGATGAAAAAGCTGCCTTTGCTCTCAATTAATCACGGGCGAGTGGAACTCGTTTCGTAGGACTAATCGAAAGTCCCCTATATGACTGTACTGACAATTTTATAATGCAACATTGTCGTGATCGAGAATAGGTTATTCTTAAGCAAATGTCTCCAGCACGCAATTAAGAACTATAAATTCACTGTGTCATCTTTCTTTTGGATGAAGCTGTTTCATTTCAGTTGAATAATTTCGACGTTTTCGAAAAAAGTGTTGACAAGCTGAATACATTCAATCTATTCGTTTGTGAAAGTAATTTGCCAAAGAGAACTGATTCGTATTGGGACTGGTAATAAATAATACATACTAGAATGTGTGAAATCGCTAAATAGTTAAATTTGTGGTAAGTACAATAATCTTTTCTTGCAAATTTACTTAAGACCGATCGGGGATTTAAGAATCGAAAGTATTTTCAAAACATCACATAAATTTTTACGCACACGCGTCAGGATATGAATATTTATTCCATTTAAAATGGGTCTATTTCGAGTTGATATAATCTTAAAATAATCTTAATTTAAGAGTGAGCTGAGGGATCTAAGAAACGAAGCTAGTTGCAGCTTTGTTAGACTCGTTAAGATTTATTTCGGCTACATTCGAAATCCTGCGTGTGAATGAGATCGCGTGAGAAACCAGCATGCAAAAACGATAGCACGATGCAAGAACCGAATAATCCATATCAATGGAATAATTTCAATTTCGAAGTTCGAAGTCGTCTTCGTAACACTTGCATATACGAATAAGTTTCACAAACGGTACGCTCGATCCAGTATCTCTATCAGATTATGTTTTTACAAGTTGTCCTATGTATGGACTAATCGCTTTTTGCATACTAGATCACCTATTTGGATATGTAACGCATTTTTCGCTCTTCACGGTCGTTGCACTCCCTTCGCCTCCGTTGGCGTTCACCATTCCTTCCACTTTCCCTTGCGCGCGCATTGTGTCGTTCAAGAAAGTATATTGACTTTCTTCGTCGTTTGCGACAGATAAAAACTGGTTCATCGTCTCGCCGATATCTCGTATAGTCAAGCCGAGTGGAACGACAAATTTATACGCGAAGGATTTGTTTAATCAGCTGGCGGCTTCTATTGGCGGATCTAGAGATCTACCGAAGCAAGAGTATTATACACATCAGAATACTTATCGTTGAATCGTTGAATTTATAAATCTAAAGGTGGATTCGTAAGATACAGAAATTTTTGTTGCTCGAATTACCCTACCACGCAATTAAATTAAACACGACTTTACGAAATGTTAACATCACATCAACGCACGCGACTTACATTGGACGACCGGAACGAAGCGCTCTTTAAACACCAGGTGAAATCTCGATACGGCAATAATCTAATAATATTAGATTCGTTATATGTACAGAGAAGGGATTCGTTCTCGCTAATGATACGCTATTATTTAAAGGCGAATAACTCGATACACTCGTAGACACATGCATGCATGTCGCGGGACATAATCTGAGCTTAGGGGCCGAGAGAGCGAGTACAGACGAGAAGGAGATAAAAAGAGAGAGACGGAGAATCTCAATGTGAGGGTACAAACGAAGGATCGTTGCTCCTGCTCTTGCTTACGCGGTACACAAATATGTAAATTTCTACTTCCACGTTAACGACGAAGCTGTAAAAACTCTTGGAAATTCAGGGGAAAGATACTTCCTGCTCTCCCTTTACCGGAGAACGGTAGGAATCGATTCCACCGTTTATCAAAGCTGATCGTTACGTGTTTTTTTTTTAGAGTTCTCGAGCACGCACACCACGGCCTCTAACGCAATTGTCTTTTTATATTTGACAATATTCTTTCTTCCATGAAAAATTCCCTTATCATCGTTTTTGAAAGAGATCTTTCATTCTTTTTCTCGCGAAGAAGCTTTCTTCATCTTTTTTTCCTAATGAAAATTCCGTTCTCGCCTGTTGAAGAAAGTTTCTTGACCTCCTTTTCTTTACCTTTCTTTCCGAAAGAAGTTCTTTCTCCTATCTCAAAAAGGAAGCTTCTCTTCACTTCTTTCTCTTTCGCTTTTTCACGTCCCTAAAGTCCGTGGTGCCCTTCTCAGCTCGGAGTTCAATTTCCGACGAGACTGCGCAGTCTCGTGGCGAAAGATTATTTTCTTACAAGGGCAACCAGGCCGCGATTCAAGTGTGTCAATTTCGGTTTCATCGACAACTTCGTTGGAGCTGGAGGGGATTGCTGATGAATCCAATTTGCCGCCTGCTGCATGCCTAGCTGTTTCTTCTTCAACGATTCCTGCTTGGCACCTCTGCGTAACGAAATTATAATCTTTAATATTCTTTCTTTTTCAATTATTGTGTTTTTATATATTACAATAATTTTGTAATTAGAATTTCATTAATTAAAAGAAGATGATTTCAAAAAGAAAGAAGTTTTCATTAATTTATTCACACTTTTGTTAAATCTGTAGATAAATTTAGATAAAAACCGGAAAAAAATTAAGAAGAAAGAAATAATTAAATTGTAATATACTATTTTTATAAAAAAAAGAAAAAATGTAATAAATCCTTTGGGCTATGAATCTTAGGACTCACAAATATCGAGTGAGATCTTCCACATCAACGAGCATCGAATCCTGCTCCATATGCAAATCGTCTCTCCTTAAAAGTCCTTCAACGAGCGCTTCGTTTAATGTGGCAATCCTCGCGTGCAAGTCGTTCGCTACCACTTGCAGCTGCGCGACGTTCAATTCCGTGAGAAGCACACGGGACAATCTACGTCTGTCCTCTCCTAGCTGTACACCAACCTGAAAAAATCCAAAAGCTTATTAAATAATAAAAAATAAATAGATTCTGAAAAACTCAGTGTCAACGCAGATTTTGAAAGTGTCTGCTACAAATTTTGTTGAAAAAATGCCAGCAGAAATATAATAGAATCTGCTAACAGAATATAATGGCAGATTGACTGCAGAAACTGAACATCCCGTTTCATAGCCATTTATGAAATGACAGATTCTGTTCGATTTCTGCCGACAATTCGCTGTTTATTATATACCGGCAGGTTTTGCCGGTGAAACACATATTAATGCGGATACAAGTGATGTCAGATCTGTTACAATATCTGAACGAATCTGCTGTCAATCTGTTGTCATACTGTAGGCAGTTTGCTTATTGAGAATGTTACGGAACGTTGAGAACGTTCAATCATAAGTTGACTGTAAACTATAATACTATAAATTGAAATATGAAATAAAACATTTCTTGAATTGTGTAAAAGTATGTTACATATTAAGTTTTTTGTATTTTTATTTACTGATCGAAGGTGATATATCCAATCTACGAATTAAAAAATTAAAGTATATCGTTCATTTGTTACAAATCTTGTTTAAGTGTTTGTTTAAATTTCATGTATTTATCAAGAATCCGCACCGAAGTATTTATATTGTTCTTCCTTTAATAATCGTTATCGATTTATAAAAATAGCATAAGATTCGTTTTATAGCTTATAATATATGTTTCCTTTGTTGGCTTCCTTTATGCGGAGTTCTTCTACTATAAATGGAGTCTATGTTATCTAGACTATTATTAATCAACGAATTAGAGTTCCCACTTACTTTTTCCAAGCTGCATCGCACCATCTCGGTGATGGGGCTCTGCTTCAGTCTCTGTCTCTCCACTTCCATCTGCATGTGTGCCATTTCCTTGGCCTGTGCCAGGGCCATTCGCGCTTCGGTCTGCAGTCTGGCTTGTCGTGCGAAGAAGTCAGCCTCATCGACCGGCGGTGTGGAGTTCGAGTCGAGTCTTAGAGATGGAAGACTCAACATCTGTGGTCTCGTTGGTGCCTGCTTCCCATCGAGTTGCTTCGAATTGAGGGACGTGGGCGTGGATCCAGGAGACGTGTCGTTCTCCGAACCCGGAGATTCAGTGTCCGACGATGTTTCGTTCATGAAGCAGATCTGGAGGTTCATTCCTGCGCAGATGCATTTTTGTGATCCGTCACTTGGCATTTTAATCATAAAACATGTAAAAAAAATGAGCTGACAATTCATTGATCATTTGCTCCTATCAATGTATTAATAATAAGGAATATAATTAAATATGTATCTTTCTCCTGCAAATAAAAGTAAGTAAAAATAAAATTTCCATATATGCTATCTGTTAATAATTTGATGGCCTATGTCACTTTAAAAATAAATTACTCACGCATTTTCTTATTCATTTACTTAATTATTATCCGATACTATCGTAAAGAAAATAAAATTTAAATCTGTACGGACCACTCTGAAGACGCGACTGGAGACTCGGTTTTCGTCCACGTTCGGCGCGTAAATCTTCGGCATCAGGTCCCATCGCGAGTCTCCTTCTAATCTCCTCACGATCGTTTCGTCGCTGTAAACACAAGAAAAAAGTATGTTAGTCGACTTTCATGAACCGCGATAGTCGCTAAACGCTTTACATATTGAACAAACTGATATGATAGCACAATTCGAAAGGACGCAAGTACGCTTGCACTTGGAAATTATGATTTAAAACTTTTCGTTTTTAGGAAACTCAAAAAGTCAATGACTTCCTACAATATGTGAATTTAACTCAAAACTTAAATGTGTTCTATCAAAAATAAATCAAAATTTGTGAATACCGGATATAAAATTGAATAGAAAGCATCTGAAAATTCAGTCAGATGTCCAATCTAATCCACCTTATTAATCATGTT
Organism: Temnothorax curvispinosus; assembly: GCF_003070985.1. Classification (NCBI taxonomy): domain Eukaryota; kingdom Metazoa; phylum Arthropoda; class Insecta; order Hymenoptera; family Formicidae; genus Temnothorax; species Temnothorax curvispinosus. The sequence goes on along the minus strand of NW_020216760.1, from coordinate 35,771 downwards.
ATGCAATATAATTAGAAGTATAATATAATTAGAAGTATATAATTAGAAGTAAATATCATACAACAGTTAGGAGTAACAGTAATATCATAAATTCAGATAGTTTTCGATGTCAAATGCATGCTGTTGCGGTCGTTAAACCTTTGCACACGTTCCACTCGCACGTTTGTCGAATTAATTCACACCTGCAGATCAAATTCGCCTCGTACAACTCTGTCGAATCGAGTAATCAAATCTTCCCTCTCGCAATCAGGCCTTTCCAAATTCTCTCCCTTCGTTTCTCTCGGTTTCTCGGTTTCCACCAGTTCCGGGGGCTTATCCGTTTCCGTGGTGGCTTCCTCTTCGTCATCTTGACGCCACTTTCACAAATTAACGTTTGTTACTTTCATGAAACTCGGCGACATTACTTTATATTCTCTTGCGAAGGGCGACAGACTTCCGTAGATTCGAAAACGAATCGGATATACGTTAGTGATAGTCGAAAACAGTAGTATCTTCCAAATTTCTCAACACCTCCTAAAAGTCGTGGAATGCCACAAGATATCGGTATAGCTTTTACAATCGTCCAGAATTTCAGATTCAAATTGCAGGTTTGTTTAATAGATAAAATCCCGTAGTGTAAGTTAAGTTAATTGCAATCGCAGCAGCGGGACTTGCTTCCACGCTAAAATCTGCTTGTTCATTAGCACCGCGAGTCACTTCCGTGACCCACTTTCACGCCTGCGTCGGTCCGGAACCGTACCGAATCGCGTGGTTCGCCGACCTTCCTGTTACAGCGACAACACGAACAGGAATTTGGAATTTTGTTAAGTCTGACACATCTGAGCCTGACACCCAGATGTAATAATGCAATCGTTCCAATCCACTTGCATTGATCACCACGCAAACGAGATTCACGCACAAGATCGACTGAGGAATGTGGTAATTTCTCATGCATCTTGCAATTGAATTCTGATGGATTCCATTGTATTTTAAAATAACTTGTGACGTTAAGATTCTGAATAGTAGTTTCGAATCAACATATCTCTGACGCTAAAACATTTAAAAGCCATGCTAGTTGACATTTTCGCTCTTTAAAGTGTTGAAGCTATAAAGTATGCCGCGATAATCGCTCGCTGCTGCGCAACAACAAACGTAAAAAAATATGATAAGTCAGTTTTAGTACACTGTCCAACAAAAAAATTCACAAGAACGAAGGTGACCGTTTTCCATTTCGTTTTTAGACGCTGAATACGAATCCATTTACTATATAAATTGTTCTATCACACGTCACAAATCCTAACAATTTATACTAAATTTTGATTGTAATAAAACTTCCCCAACACACTACATATCGAAGTTATAATATGCCAAAGTACACTAAAATAGCCCTTTTTACAACTTTCACTGCAAATTTCTCAAAATGACCGTATTCAGCGTCCAAAAAAACTACGGAAAATTATTATTTCTTATTCTTGTACATTATGTTGAACAGTGTTATTGTTACGTTAAAAAATATATATTATTAAAATCGAGTATATCATTAAATTATGTCAGTTTTTGTATAGTGACCTTAACTGTCACATTGAAGCGATTTGTGTCAAATTGTGACAAATCGTTTTAACTAATTGACAAGTGCTTCAACGATAGGTGGGTTCATTACGCAAAAACTTACATAATTTTAATGATATATTCGATTTTATTAATAATATATTTTTTGAATACGATAAATACGACTCCGTTTACCAAATTGTAATTCTGCCTGATGTTTATCATAGTTGTTTTATATTATATCTTGATACTTCGCTCTCAATTATTAGAAATAGAGCTTATAACGTCTCTTCTGAAAGACGGAGCCCAGTTTCTTCGTACGAGAGTCCCCTTTTTATTTCTCATACGAGGGGAGGGGTGCAGTTTGAAATATTAAAATTTCTGTGATCAGGTAGACTCGAACCCGGTTTCTCGTGGTTACGAGTCTGGCGCTTTATTACTAGACCACACTGCTACCCAAACTATTGTATTAACAATATATAGTTCTCTTATGTTTCGTTTGTTTAACGGGTTTAACCTTTAACAGATCGAAGCTCTTGAAACGCACATTGGAGAATTGTTAAACAAACTGGAAAAAGCGAAACAAGAACACGATATGGAAATAGGATTACTCTAAAAAGAAAATTGTCAACTCGATGTCTGTGCCGCGAGTTTAAATTTCAGAACTTGAAGCTCAATTATCTGCTCCGCAATGCGAATTACATGAACTTAAAACGCAATACGAAAAGCTTGCCAACGATTACTTTAATAAATTTTCTGATCTCACTCACAAACACAAGGAAGATATTAAACATATATAAAAAATGACTTTTTTTGAGAGAAAAAAAGAACTCTTAATAGAAAATGAAATTTATAAGAAACGCGCATCAAAAATGGAAATAAAAGCAAATAAAATAGAAGAAACAACCTGTTTCCTCATGAAAAATTGAAGAATCTTCAAAGATATCATAAAGATGTGCGTATCTCATGTATAAAATTATATTTTTTGTAAAGTATATACATATGTATATACTTTAAGAGAGCAAAGAATAGATTAAAAAACGATTGTTGAATGCCCTTTTTGCAAGTTTAACCACAAATTTCTCAAAATTGTGATTTGATAGAGTGCTTTGGTAAATGGAATCACATTCGAGAATCCAAAAAACTATTATTTACCCTTGTGTTCGAAAAAAGTCATCTTTTGTTAAACATTGTAATAAAATCAATGTAATAATAAACAATGTTTCTCTTTTCCTTAATTTTTGTTGCAATATATGTTAGATAAAGTTCTACCATTCTCGACTATCACATTATTCTTAAAATTATGTTATAGTGTATATACACAAATAATATTGATATGAACTAATTTTGAACCAATATATTAAATTGTTACAACTAATTCTTTGCAATGTTAATTTACATTAAGTAATCCAACAAAACATAGATATTATATATATTGACGTTATATCAATCAATCAAGAATTAAGATAAAGATGTAGCTCAGGTGTCTCCTAACATACTATTCAAAAGATATTATAAAAAAGATTCGCGCGTTAAAAAAGACGTGTCAAGCTGCAAAGTGATTTCGTTGAAAACAGCGTTTCAGTAATTTAGAACGGGAACGATCACTGTCAATCTGTCACTTGAAAGTGAAAAGAATGAAACGCGATAAACATCAGATTATTCTGCGCTCCCCGAGTCACAGAGCGAATTTAATTGCGATCCACATTTCAACGCGTCAGCTCCAGCGTTTATCTCACTTCGCGTGTAATTGTAAGTTACATCGGATATACGCTATCGCCCTTCGTCCTTCGCATCCCTTACACAATCCAAGTCGTCGTCGTAAGTGAACGTGTAGAGATCCGCGACGAATCTCGAATCCTTCTTGTAATGCTTGCGCGACTTGTTGCTGCTGCCCATGATCGCGCACCTCGGATGAACAGAGGTTCGTTTCTCGTAAAATTTATCTGCAGTTCTATCAAAAACTTTTGTCTCTCGACGAGTTCCTTATACTACTCCTCTCCTTCCGCTCACAAGCTCGCTTTCTCTCTTTCTGCGTTATCGCGAGCAGAACTGTAATCTAGAAAGGGAATCCGCTGATCGGATTCGGGTCGAGACCAAGGCTGTCGAGGTGCAACCGACCTCGAGGACGAGTCACGAGATTTACACGCGCGCGAGACCAAGACGGCACGAGACTACTGCAAAGCAAGTCGAGTGAGATCCTTCGTTAAGGTTTGCTGGCCGCGGAGGAGGCGTTCAACGGCCGATGGTGGTGGTTGGCGGCGATCGTGGTGGTGGCCCTGTCTACTGGAGCCTAGCATCTCTCACGGGGATCCTTGGTGAAAGTGCTGGACGAGAGAGTGTGTTGACTTCTGTGCCTGTCGGCCGCGTTTCCGAGTTTACAATTCGCTCCGGAAAATGGGTAGAGAATCGTATCCGCGATGCCGCGCGCTCCGTATAGACGCCTATAGTACGATAGCTTTCGGAATGAATGGCTTGATAGTGAGATACATTCTCGCAGTCTCGTTCGGTGCGTCCCGCTCGGGAGTAAAACTTTCAAACGCAAGGAAGTTGATGACTCAATAATATCAGTTTTGCATTATATATGCGTTTTGCGCTGTACATTGCACGTGTTATGTCTTTCGTAACGTTATTGCTTAGTGTGCTTGGTAACTTGATAACTTATTGCTTGATAACTTGAAAAATTAAACGCACTGTTTTAAAGACACAAAAGCATGGCTATTTTATAGTGAACTTTATGCAAAACGTAAAGCCACCAAAATTTCTTCTTCTATAAAGTTGAAGAATATGAATAAGAATATAATTACAGAAAAAAAACCTTAATTAATTTTTAAATAGTTTCTCTCTCAAAAGGTTTCTATTGGTTTAAATCGTTTATTGTTTTCATGCATATTTTCATAGAAACAACATAAACAATTACGTAAACCACGGTATATTTCGCCGTGCAATAATCAAGCGCACGAAGTAGAAAGTTATGCATTCAATTTGCACAATTGTATTATATTTACTGGAAAGGGACTCATCTGCCGCACGCGAAAGCGCTCCAAACTTATTGCGCTATGCGAGCCGCAGCGTCGTTGCAACAAAAGATCGTTAAATCATCTTCGGGGGGTCGTGCGTAAAGCGTTTCGGTTGACTGGCCATGCGTGACTTCTGCCCTGTGCGCGATTCAACATTCGGAGCACGATGCTGCACCGCTCTCTAGATCTAGGCGGGCAAGAGTAAAAAATCTGTCGTCGTGACAAAACGAGTGCGTAGGCAGAGAAATTGTACACTCTTCTCTCGCGTTAATAATGGCAAAGTTACACATATATCTAAACGATTTGTTTATTATATTTCATCGATCCATGTACTCCGTCGTTCGAAGTCATCAAGTGTATCAAGGTCGCGCGATATAAATTATCACGCCCGTGATGCTAAGTAATCACTCTCCTTTATTTTTAATCGTTCTCCTTAATTGCTTCATCGTTAAATTCTAGTATTACTGAACTAGAAGGAAAGTTCCACTAAAGCAGTCTTTAAAAAATCTGAAGCTCGAGAGTCATTTCCTTTGGAAGTCTTGTTACGTGTACGTGCTCGAAGTTCTCGTATCAAATAGGGACCTACATACGGCGTCCGCCTACTCACAGATGCCCCCGCAAAATGCATTCGACGCAAACGCGAAACCTTAGACAGAATTGACGCTCTAATCGGTGTTTGCCGAACGTATTCAAGAGTCCACGATAACCAGATGGGATATTGGAATACGTGAAGTCGGACAGGAGTGTGAATGAACCGAGGGCTCTCATTGACCCGAGAGTTCGAGTTAATTTAAGAACTTATCTCTGTATAAGAAAAGAAATATTGGAAATCAATAGAATTGCATTACGTATCGAAGAATGAATTAGTAGATAAATATACGCAAAACTGCCTCTTTTACAATATTATCTAAGAGCGTATAAGGTGTAACACTTCAATAAAAAAAGAACGACTTGTGCTGTATATAACACTTTAAAAAAAGAAGCAACTGTACTGTTATTAAATTTCTACAATGAGATCCCTACGTAAGTCCGTAATCCTGCTACAATCCCCAAGTAAAAAATAATTGCTAATAAAAGTGTGGAAAAGAATGTTGATTACTCACCCGACGTTCCTCCTCACGCGCAGCTCTGAGATGCGACTCGATCGCGTCCAGATCGATCTTTGGCATTGCCGTCTCGATGTTGTAAACGTCGAAGCCACCTTTAACAGCAAATGTCAAACGTGAGAAACTTTTACAGCGACGACGCGACGTGGCGGAGGCACGACCAAAACAGCCAAACGGAAACCAGTGAGTGCCGGACCATCGCATGCACGTAATCTCGAGTGGTCGGTCAAAAATTAAGACTTATCTCGATTCAACCGTATATTTCTCACAAGGGTCGTAATTAATAAACATATATATCTTTATATAGCGTGTCTCAAATTCATTACAAATTTTCATCGCTTGATATCAATTTTTTAATTAAAAATTTAATATTCCATTATTTCGAAAGATTTGAATATAAAAACTGACAAGAAAATCTTATTGCTCAATTATAAGTTCATTAATACTTAATTAATTAATTCTGATATAAGCTTAATTTAAGAAACCAAATATTGAATTTAATGTTAAAAATAATAAACTTAATTAAGGTAAATGAAAAGGAGTAGCTATTTAAAAATAGCACTTTCAAGGCGCGTGTGAAATTACTTATAATAATTACTGACTCGCAATCACCGCTGATAATGCAAGAGCAATTATTTTTCCAATTACTGAAAAGCGAGTCAGTTAATTACCTGACTCGCCATAGAATAGGCCATAACATGTATTGCGCATATTCATTAAGAAGAGTATGTTTTGCTCAAAATGTGAAAAATATATAGAAAGTTGTAAAGAAATATATTAGTAACATATCTACGTTCTCTAAGAACCTATTCTATAAAATTATTAATTATAATTTACAATAATATTAATTTACAATTTACAATAAAAAAATTGTTAAATAAATAAATTTACATTAATATACAAACTATATAATAAGAGCTAAGTTACAATTAATATTTGAAGACTAACTATAGCAGAGTATTATAAATGATAGAAACTAATCTTAATAGATGTAATAATAAAACGATAATAAAAAGAGATATAATCGGAAATGAAAACTAGAATAATAGGATAAAAGAATAAAATGACACGCGTTGAGATCCCTACCAGATCCGTTATCGATGTCAACTCTGCGCTTATCGGGACGCCTTTGGGAATTAGAGTTTCGCGATTGTTGCTGCTGTTGCTGCTGCTGACGGCGCTTGGCCTGGTTCTTGGCCATCTTCTCCTTCTTCCGGGCGTCGGCGCTGGATGCCTCCGAAAGGTCGCGATCCAACAGCTTGTTGGTGTCCACGTGATTCTTAACGATCGGGGCGAGCCGCGGTTGGCGCATACTCTCAATCGACTCCATCGCGACCACGTCTGGCACCGGCTGGGCGTATTTCTCGAGATCGACGCCGATGTCGCGGCCGATGCTCGATAGCAGATCGATCTCCTCCAGCTTCGTGTAGGTCGGCCGTTCCTCGGCGAAGCCCTCGGAGTAGTCGCTGTTGCTCTCCGACTCGTCGTCGTCGGCCGAACCGCCCGTCGACGTCGTCGTCGTCGTCACCGGCTGACGGTTGCCTATTTTGGAGCGATCTGGGTGAGGCAGCTCCTTTGCCTCGCGTATTAGGTCGATGTGCTCCACCGCGACGTCCTCCGTCTGTGCGCCCACACCAAAATCATTTTCGCGTTTAATCGACCGTAGCACGAGAACGTCGCGAATCAGACAGGCGCGAGAGGCACCAATGACAGGAAGTAGAATTAGTTGGGATAATGATTGTCATGCAAATCAATTGCATAATAACATTGAAGGGCCTCAGACAGAGAAGTCGTGGAAATTGTGTATTCGATGATAATTAAGTATTAATTATGGATGGAACAACATAATCGGCAACAACGGGATTTAGGGATTAATGGAATTCAAGGCGGCTTTAGCTTAGATTATAAATAAATACAAGATTGTTAAATGTTAAATACTACCGTAATAGTTAAATGTTAATTATAATACAGAATACAATTTAAAAATGTTAAATAAAATCAAGTGAATTAAACGTCCACTTTAGATATTATTTTAAGTCATGTACGTCACCTGAGAAAAATTTTTTTATACATAATTATATATAAAATATTTCCATATGGTTTTCTTTCTCTCGTATAATCTCTGTTCGTATATGCCAGAAAAATAATAAGAAGAGTAAGTAAATAATAATAATAATAATAATAACAATAATAATAAATAACTTTTGCATGTATTTTTTACAAAAAGTAAAATTGCGATTAAATTATGCAATACTCTTCTATATGTAATCATATATAATTATATTTTACACACAATTTTATTGCATTTATAAATAATTACATATAGGTAATTTTTTTAATTTCCTGAAACTACTTTTTTGTAGAAACAACAAAATTATCCACATTTATTATTTTTAAATTCTTCTTCTTCATATTTTTCTAGTATACGATGCGAAAGATTATACAAGAGAAAGAAAATATACATTTTATACATAATTATACATGAAAAACTTTTCCCCCGGATCAATTACAAGCAGCTTGAGTAATCTTTATTTGAATTTACTAATAATAACATTTCGTAATTGTTGTATTATAAAAATTGTCGAGATTTCTTAACTTAATCTTAATGAATCGTTATCGCAAAAGTCACCTTTAGGCTCACCTCGCCGACCTCGCTGGTCTTCCCAGAGTCCAGGATCTCCTCGATCTCCGGGAATTGCAGGCTCTCATTCACGCTGGTGGTCAGCTCCACCAGCTCGACCTCGACGGGTACCTCCCTCTCACGTTTATCCTTGAAGGTCACCTGCGACAAGTCGGGGGCGCGCTGGTCCACCGGGTCGGCTAGACTCCCCTCCCGCTCGTCCAGAAGCGTCAGATGGGTTATATCCGCCTCGACGATGCCGTTCACGACGACTTCCTCTGGTTCCGGCGAGAGCGTCTTCTCCTCAGACTTCGAGATCTCTACGCTCTTCACGTAGTTGATGCACTTTTCCGAAGGCGGCACCACCGCCTCGTACAGAGAGGTCACAGTCTGGAACACGGAGAGAGACGAGAACGGTATGATGATGTCACGGAGCGGGCGTACGCTCGTAGGAGGACGCGCTCGATTATTTTTACGCGTTGATACGACAGTCGCCGACTGTCGCCCGCGGTTTTGCCAGTGACAAGTTTGACTCACTCATCCCGGAACGACGTCGCGCGATTGTCGTGACGTGACTCGTGCAAACCGAATTGGTCTAATCCCTTTGCTGATGATGAATGCCAACGCAGAGGAATCAGACGTTCTTTTTAGCTCAATGGGGACAGATAAATTAACCATTCATCGACGATTCGATGAATGGTTGAAATCTTTTTGTTAAAACATTTGAAAACGGAAGGTCTCAGAATCAAAGAAAGTTCCGGATAAAAAGAACAAGTCATCCAGGTACCTATGTATTTTGTTCGCTGTTAAAAAAAAATGTCTCATCCGGCACTCAACATCTTCGGAGTTCGAATCTTTATTGCCTTGAAAAGAAAACAAATCTTAGAATTGAGAACCTTGACATAGAATCGAACTTTTTTATTCAAGATAATAACATATGACATATTTTCAAATATTGTGGAATAAATGTCGCTCATATCTACAGACTTCTGAATTTGTCACATCTCACGATCATCTTTGTAATTCTCCGTGACACGCTTTCATTTTCAAGCTACAAGTACGGTCAATCCGCTCAAATGACGGATATTACCTGTATGTTGAACTTGGGCTTCTCGTAGAAGATCTTGCGATCGTTGCGCTGGCCACAGAGATGATTGACGCTGTCGTCGATATTATTGTTGTACTCGTTGTCGTTCTCCGGCAACGGGGCCACCTCGTCGTGGTGATGGTGGTGATGGAGCGGCGGATAATCGGAATAGCTGTCGTGCTCGTCCTCGGTCAGGTCGGTGTCCGACAGCAGGGAAGGCGCCAGATGCTGGAAGCCGGGGTAGTTGGGGTTGACGATGCCGCGGCAGCCCGCCGGCAGGTTTCCTTCCTCGGACCAGTCGGACCACTCGGACGGCGTCAGCTCGCGCGACGAGTTCTCGTGCGGGGAGTTACGCCCTGCAACATTTCGCGGTTACACTCGTCTCCAGCCACACAGGCCGAACAATTGGACGGATCGTAACCCGTGACTCATCGTCATCATCGCGGCGCGATCGCGGTCGCGGTCGGCTCGTGCGCTCGTAGGGAATGTTGATCGTCTCTCTCACAGCCCACCCGCGTTACTTGACGCACACATCGATAAGATTAAATTCTCCGGTTTTAACGGTTCTCTCTGTCTCGGAGAATTCTTGGTACCGTCGTCGCTCTGTTGGTCGTCATCGGATAGACCAGTGATGCATGAATAATCACTAGATCTTTGATTTCATACATGATTACTTGTGCAAAGCTGCATAAACTGCACTCTTTCTATAAACTGTCCTTCGCATGGATCCTCGGTTTAGTGGGACAGATTAACACGGTGAATTATTATCAGCTGCTAACGTAGCTTAAGTTTGAAATTACTGGCATATTTCGTAACATTAAACTTCATAGATTGCTTGAAATTCTATAGATTTCTAGACATTTTACATTTCATAAATAATTAATTTCCACACCCTTTTGCTTCTGCGCTGATAATTTTTGAATTTAGTTTGCAATTAGTAGATTTAAAAATAAGTCATGTCATAGTCCTCGCATATTGCGAGAGCTAATTATCGCGAAAGCGTACCACATTTTGCGCCGCAACGACCGCGCGAGTGACTTTGGTTAAACTAAAAATCCCGTGCCTGCACTTTACGGATAACGGTTTAATGTCAAGGATATACGCCGTTATTAATGGCAGCCAGTGGAAAATATCGAAGTTCGCCTTGTCGCTCCTCTGCAATGAAACCTTCAACCGTCATTGTTTTCCAATAAAATCCCGGGCGTCGTGCATGGAGTGGCACTTGAGAGAAGCGTGACTAAAAAATAGGCCAATCAATTGCTCGATAGAAGTGGCGATCTGCGAAGTTAATAGATCCAATGATTCAGGGATTCAGGTGCATCCGCTCATTGTCTAGATATTTCTTTAAAAGATTTCTATATGAGCGACAAAAAAAATACGTCTTGTTCGTTTTACCATTCCATCTACCTTAGAATTACCTCTTCGCTTATTTTTTGTTACGTGGAATTTTTCTTTATGGATTGCATCGTGATTCAATCGCATTGAGAAGCTCTCGCGTCTTCTCAGCGCGATTCAATTGTGCATATGGGATGATTCGGGGACGAAGCAGCTCACCTTCGTAATCGGCGATGCTCTCGACGGAGCTGCTGCTTTGTATCCTCAGCTCGGTTAGATTGTTGTTTACGTTGGCGGATTGCTCTTCGACCGTGCCTAACAATACAGGTCTTTTACTTATTTTCTCTCTTTTTCGTCTTTCTAAATCCTCTTTACGCTCTATCACAGTTTCTCTTCTCCGAAATTAATTTATCACATTTCTCCGATTTGCGATTAAAATTGCATATACAACATGAATCGGCCGTATCGTATCGACAATATATATGCGTCAATCATACGAGTTATTTCACGCGTGAGTGAATAATCGAAGAAGAATATATAATAGATAGCATAAATGTCGACGTAGGAGATAATAAATTGCGACATCTCGCTGAATTTAAGGGAATAATCGTCGTTTTGGTTCGATAATTCAATTATTAATTATAAAAAAAAAGAGTAAGAGAGTAAATCGTTGCATATTTTTTAAAAGAGCATCGGTTCTTCTTAAATCAATATAAGTTTATAAAGCGACGCACACGCAACACACGCTCACCTTCGTAATTGGAGAGGCTCTCGACGGAGCTGTTCCTTCGTATCCTCGGCTCGGTGAGATTATTATTGACGTTGACGGATCGCTGCTGCGTCGACGGGTTGCTCTGTTGCACGTTGTCGCGCGCGATTGCCAGAGAGGACCACGTGGTGGTGTCCTCGGCCAGCCGGAAGTCCGCCGACTCGTCGCTCGGGTAGCCCGCCGACACGGGACTGGCGGCCGGCGGCACCTGGGCCGCGTTATTCTCGTTGCGATCGCCGATCTCGCCGGCCCCGACGACGCTCCGGCTCGGGCTGTGCCTGCGGAGCTGGCTGCGTGCGAGACCGAGAAATGAGTCCAGGTGGATCGATACTACCTAGCGTTGCTGTTAGGTATACCACCTCGGGCACGCCGATGCCGAGGCGGTATAGGCGGCAGCACGCCTACGGTCGCCGCGGAAGCGGGATCAGACGTTTATATTTAGCGTTAACTTATAACTAGGAAATAATCAGGCGACTTGGTCAGGCAAAGATTACGGTGACTGACATTTGCAGCCTGTGACGTCTGCGTACGCGGCGCAGCCGTTATTGTGTATGCTCGTATCGCTTGGATGTATGCACGCGTGGAAGAATGCGAATAACAAAATATCGTTTCTAAAATTGAAATAACAAAATTAAATTGATAATTTTTCAAATTACAGAAATAATTCGTCTATCGTTTTTTTGTTGTTGCTCCTGGAATGTTTCAGCAACTATTTAGCGTGGATTTTTAAATCATTTATTTTAAATTCAAAATTCGATTTAAATCGTTTTAGTCAAAGCAACTGTCATATTTTTTTGCTATAAAGAAAGAACTAGATACTACCTTCAATTTCTTTTAAAGAAATGTGCTAATTCGTGTTTAATTTCTAAACTTTTCCAGATTCAAAAGATTAAGTTAATATTTAATAAATTGTATAAGGCTCTATAGTTTCCGCAATTCACAGGTAAAAAAGGACCAATAATTTTCTCATTTTTTCAGGGTAAAAAGAAGATTATATCTTCAATTCGATTTTACACATATTATACAAAAAGGCGGTGAAGATTTTAAACGTAATAAGTGCTTATAAAATACACTGTTAAATTCAGTGTCAAATTTTAAACTTTAAAAACTATTCCTATAGGTCGCTACTGCTCCTACTCAATATGTTGTTAATTTAACTAAAACAATGTTAATTCAACTAAACTAATGCAATTAAAATAATACTGTTTTGTGTTAAAATAATAAATTTCGACACACATGGAATGTTATTTAAACTAATACCTTGAGTTATGTTATTTAACTCAAGGTATTCAAATAACATTTCATCCTTTAATATTTAACAGTGTAGGAGGACATTCAACTGGTGTGAGCTATATTCTATAGCGTTAGAAAGAACGCGCAGCTCGTTATAAAATAACATTGACTGCTAAAAACGGCTCTGATGTACTTAAGGGCCACTAAAACCGGCACTTGAGAAACACATTACGTAATATATGTATATGGAGAACAAAGTGTGACGGCTTTTCCATGAACTGCGGCGTTCACTGCAACTTCCGCGTCCGTTTCCCTCGATTAGGACGATCATTATCGTTATCTCCGCCGACATGATCGTCTGCCCGGCCGGCTGTCAATTAACCACTCTCCTTCCGATCCCGGTCTCGTCGTTAAGAAGATTACTTACTTGTTGTTCAGTCCACCGGGATGCAGCGGCACCGAGACGGACTCCCTGAGTCGCATATCGATTGATCCGCGTCTGAAAAAGAACGCGGCCGGTTTAATTTCACCGTTTTCTTCGAGATGGACAGACAGAGACAGAGACGAAGGGAGAAAGGGAATCTTCGCGTACGCACTTCGGTGCCGATCACTGGTCACCCTTCTCCCGAGCGACAGAAAGAGAGAAAGAGAGAAAAAGAGAGAGAGAGAGAGAGAGAGAGAGAGCGCTCGGAAGCGGAAATTCTTCGCGAAAAGCCCCGAGAGGCTGCCGATCGGGCGCGAGAACGGCAGCGAGAACGAAGCAAGCGGAGACGCGAATCGATCGCGCGAAACACACGCTCGAACTCTCCGCCGACTCCACCGGCTTCTCCGGCCGGCATTCGGCAGAGGGCTGCCGTGGGAAAAAAAGGGAATGGGACTCACCGTCCGCCATGTTGTAGCCGTGCGCAAGGGTGCTCTCCGCGTTCAGCCCCGCGGTTTATCGACTCGCGACCGACACCCTCGTCTTCACCGTCCCCCCCCCCCCCCGTTCCCCCTCCCCCCCCCCCCTTCGCCCATATCCCCCGCCTCCGCCTCAGGGATGATTTCGCACGTTCCGGCACCCGGAGACTTCGCGCCCTCTCTCTTTCTCTCTCTCTCTCCCCCTTCGCCCTTGTATCCTGATTTTACGAGGGTGATTTCGACCAAATTTCGATTATCTTAATCGGCGATTAACGTGTGGCAGGTAATACCTGTAGCATCTTGTTAACACTGATTAAACTATTAATGTTTTGTTGTTCGACGAAGAGGAAAAATTAGAATTATATAGATAGAGACAATTTAATGAATTATATAGTTGGAAATTTGTTGCACAAGCGACACTCTGGTTCGACTAATCGCCGATTAAGTTAAATGGAGATTTTGGTTGACGTCGCCCTTAAATGTACGCGTGCCATAAACGTCTTGGACACGCGTAGGTATTTGGAGCATATCGGGCCGCGAACTTTCTGTAATTTATTACGCCGAATAAGTGTGCACTTCTTGTGTTAAATTATGCTGCATTTTATTGTTGCGTGTGTTTCACATAACAGTTGTGGAATATTAGAGCTGCGCACGAGTTGTGGAATATTAGAAATTTTATATCCATTTGTATCTTTTTTTTGTATACGTTGACCTACATCTATCACGTAATTTTCGTGTTATTTATCTCTATAATATAAATGTATAACAAATTTGAGAAATCAGAACGGATTTGTATAGAAACTAACTCTTTGATTTCATATTTTGCTAACTGGCTATTAAAAGTTTCTTTATAAGCAAAATTTCAAGTAGATAAAATCAAGTAGATAATATGTATTGAGATATTAATTAATAACAGATGTATCTGTGTAGAACTAAACTTTCTCTGATTTTCAAACGAAACTTTTTCGTAAAAGGATATATATTAGATTAGACACAATGTGCTATTAAATTTGTTTTTATATTTTGCACAAGGAAACTGCGGGCCGCACGTTAATTGTTGCTACCCTAGGTAAAACGGCACTGTCGTCTACGTAGCGTCATCTCTGTCTCGCACGTGCGCGACAACCCTTAGGTAGCCCCGAGGCTCCCTCAACCTGCACCCTCATCTCGCTTTCCAAACTCTCGTGTATTCTTTCGCGATGTGCGCCTTCTCCTCCGAAAAGTAGTATAGTATATTACAGGCGACCCGCCAAGGAAATTTCGCATTATTCTAAAAATTTTCATGTAGAGCTGAACGTGAACAATCGCGTCCTTATCGACCCTCCTAACTATTGATTCTCTCTGAACATTTTCTTTAAAAGCTTACTTTGAACTCTTTGAAAGTTCTGTAGCAAAAAAAAAAAATATATATTTTTTTAGTAGATTTGGAACACTCCGCAGAAACTCAATTCCGTTCTAGAAATTTCTTTATATATTATACATTTAGGACTTTATTTATTTTTCATGTGAGTTCGTGCCATCTAAATTTCCCGGAATCTGATTTACTGCAGAATTTATGAAGAAGAAATTCTATATATTTTATATATTACTATAAATTCAGATTCTTCTAATATATATACACTATATAATACACTCTAATTAGTATTATAGTATATATACTAATTAATATTATAGTGTATATATACTATATACTATGCTATATACTGTATACTCTAGCGTATTATACTATATGTGTACTATAACACTAATTCATATATAATTTTCATTTCAGTTCCGATTAATGTGGACAGTCGGTTTAGAGTGACTTTCGACAGACCTGATGATCTCGCTGTGACGGTGCGTTTTACTCTTTTACTTGACGCAGACAGTCACCCGTTGATCGATCGATCCGCCACGCCGCGTCGCAACGCGTCGCGTCGCGTCGCGCGGCGCCGTTCTTTCTGTCTGAAGCGAAAGAGCGTCGCCGGCGCGTGTCGCGAATTTTGCACGCGCGTCCTCGCTCGTTAACGAGATGCACTTTGCCGTGCGCGTGCATCGACGCCCGTTCCGCTTCGGGGCCTTCGCCTCGGCGAAGCGGTCGCACGCGAGCAATATAGAACATACACGTTATTTTCGATCGACCGTTTACTGAGAAAAAAATCCAGGTTTAAATGATCGAACAATCCGTTCGAAAGGTAAACGGATATGACCGATCTTTTCAATCGGAATTATAAAAAGCCGGTCGAGGCCAGAAAAAAAAGAAAAATTGTATAGAATCGATAAAAAAAAAGTACGAGAAAGGGTCTATGGATCGAGCGAAACGGAGTTAGAGCTTTGAACAATTAGGGCGATGTAATGAGACTCCATAAGAGAAGAAACTGAAGATTGCTAGGGCAAAGAATATATTGTACATAAAATTCACGCGAATAATATGATTAGACTACCAAGATCTAGTGCTGACCGTAAAGGTGTTCTCTGTAATTAATGGTATATTATACATCATATATATCGGTCCTGTATTAATTAAATTGATTATTAAAAATAAAGATAGTTCCAGGTTCATTAGATTAAAAATTTAAGGAAATAAAGTGGGCTAATAAACCGAGCTCTTTCTCTTTCTCTCTCTCCATATTATAACTTAAAAATAAATACAAATAATGAAAATTATTTTATGATCCTTTGCTAGATGAATGCCATGCTTAGCTTGCTTGGTATCTCGAGTCTCGTCCGTTCATGATTTTAGAATAGCTATTGACGTTATTGAGAGATCAATACGTTGTTCCAGTTACCCGACAGTTTCCATTATATGGCTCATTCAAATTGACATGTAATCCTCACTGACTTGTTCATTATAATCTTCCATAGTAAACAGTGTTGCAAGGTTACTCGAGTGACAATTACAGATTATTACATTACTCTTATTACATCGATTCGTTTCGCCGTAATTCCATGGTTTACATCGTCCCTCAGAGAAAATTGAAAAAAATCTAATATTCTCCTCTGCATCTTTCGATAATATCGCCTTATTCAGAGAGAATAACGGTTTATTTTTAGAAGAGCGTCCTCCTTCCTAAAAAATACGTTGCAACGTGGCAACATTTTGCTCGTGAAAAGATGTACTTATTAATTAGGTGGTTGGTTCTCCGATCGATTCCCTAGATATTTTCCCGCAGGCTCGCGATTTTCATCCCCCGTCGAGTTTTCGAAAGATAATTCGTACCCCAGCTAGCAGAAAGTTATAAAAAACGTCTTAAAGACATCGCAAAGACGTCTAAAAGACGATAAAATTTTTCAGACGTCCTTTAGACGTCTTTTAGAAGCTTCTGCTAGCTGGGACGCTCAAGTATTATCGATGCGTTCATGTGGAATCGCGCACCCCCATAGGCGATACCGTTCAATTCACTCACACCTTCAAATCGACAGGTCACCGACGTCTCTCCTCCCGCAAGACGCAGGAGAGTCTCTTCGCTGTCCGGTGTCCTTTCGAGCGTTGGCCTAACAGGAGTCCCGCATCCGTCGCTGGGAGACGCACTGAGCTTACAACACTCGGAAATGCGCTCGGCGAGCGAGCGAGGAGACGGTCGGGCACCACGCTGGCAACTTGGCTGACGCAAAAATACAAAAGGAAACGCAGCGACGGGGTCTCCGTGCGGCGCAGCGCGAGCGAGAGGAGACTGCGAGGCTACGGTGTTGGCGTTCAATGTCCCTCTCTTTTTCTCCCTTTCCCATTCGATGATTACCACTCTCTCGTTCCAACCAACATCTCCGTCTCCGTTCCTCTCCCTCGTGCGTCGCGCATCAGTTTCACCCTTCGCGACGACGGAAGACGGGGACGCACGCGCAAACCCCTCCTCGTTGCGGGGGTTGCTGACTCGATTTATCCTCTTCTCCGCTTCGCGACGTGATTTCGCTACCGAGAGAGAGAAAGAGAGAAAGAGAGAAACTTGCCAATTATCGACCCGGTGGTCGATCTTGATTTGGGACGGTGGGAGTCGACGGCCGACACCTCGCAGCGCTCATCGTAATTTTGCCTCTCGCCGTGTATGAATTAATAACAAGGGTACCGACAAATTCGATGCGGTTTCACATTTAGATAGATTCGGCGTTCAATATAAGCTGTACGTCGAGTTATCTTCGTACTAGACAGGTACAACTCAGCTGAACGATCACGTTTGGCGCTAGTTATAGAAATATTCATTCAAGCATTCTAATAAAAACTGATATTTATTCAAGCATTCTAATAAAAATTGTTTAATTGGAAATGTTTGTTATATATTTTTTAGTAGCGGGATAAAATTCAAGCGTAAAATGAAAATTCAGTATTTTAAATAATGCGTGACTGTTTTTGGCAAGGCACGAGATTGCAAACAGTCGCTTTTAATATTACAGTATACGATATAGTAACTTTTCATAAAGTTTCAAAAATATTTATGTATGCGTAAGTATAGAGGCGCAGTAATAAAACGTTTAAATTTATTTATACTAGTTTAAGACTGTACAATTTATTCTTATTAAAGCAAGTATTATGATCAAGTTGAAATATGTATGCGATACATGTATAATTTAAAGTTACTTTGATCCTAATGTTACATTATTAAATTATTACGTTCTATTCCTCTATTTACGTCTATTACCACCACCAGCCAGTATGGTGAGAACTCGCACGAAGATGTTCAATGTATCCAGGTAAATCGAGATTGCACTGCAAGAATAGAAATATTATTAAAAGTATATTACTAAAATTATAAATATATTATTAAAATTATATATTAAAATAATTCTTAAATATAATAAATACTTTGTGCTAGCACCTTCATATTTCGTAAATTATTATATAAATAATCGTAGATAAAAAAAAAAAACAGATTATTTTATATTAAAAAAAATTACTTAATAAACTCAAAATTCAATTTCGGAAAGAAAAATTACTTAAAATTGTAATGCAAAATATTACATTATCCAATTTTCTTGTAACACGCTTTTATTAAATTTTAATGGTCAATGACATCACATTGACGTCATTTATGTGTCGACTGTTAACGCGGCTGACGCCACATTGGCGTGTATAAATAAATATATTTATTTATTTATTAGTTGATTTAACCTTCTTACTTTTCAGATATTCACAGTTATTGATTTTCTTTTAGATATATATTATATAGTAAAAATAATTTCTTGTCAATTCTTGGATAAAGAATTGGCCACTGGTGAAAATTAATCGCGCAACTATCCAGTCTGTATAGTGTTAATATTTTTCTACGAGAAAAAAATAACTCCTCTTGTTTTTAACAATCCTGTTCAAGATTATCCTCCCTTTCTATCTCTTTCTTTTCGAGTACTTACTTATTAATTGGATCGTATGGCCTATCAACGTTGTATACTGGATAAGTTTCCGCCTGCTTGATGATCTTCTGCGTGTCATAAAGTAGGAATCCCGAGAACAATAGAAGACCACCGTAAAGAGCTACGGAATACAGTCCGGATCCAAGAACGGTCGTAGGTGGAAGGAACATGGAACCGAGCGAGCTGGCGAACACCACGCCTAAACCAATAGCGAGCGGACCACCCATTGCCAGGAACTTATCGTTGGGCGCGCAAACGGCAATCGCTGACAAGCCACCGACTATTCCGGCGGTGTACCAAGCCGCTCGGAGGACCAATGGTCCACCCAAGAGAGTCAACGGCGCCACAACTGCGCCCAAGATGCCGGTGTGTACTAGCCAAGCTATATGTTTGCTATTAAATCCTTCCTTGTATGATAGTCCCTGTACAATCATGCCACTGCCGATCATCGCAGCCAGCGATACACCTATAGCGACCCATCCCTGACGCATCACCATGTTCATAACAGCGGGAGATCGCAGGCACATAGCCGCGGACGCTGCACTGGCCGCGATGGACGCACCAAAGTACGCGTAAGTGGATTTCACTCTGTCTTTGACATATTGAGGCCACAACCTGTAAAGGGAAAAATTCTATGTTTTATTTTGATCTTATAGTCATCTTGTATCAAGTAGCAATTGAATTCGATAAAAATTGGTAATACAAATAAATTGCATATTGTTCTCATATCGCTATAAATAGTATTAAAACTCTACGCATGTGCATTTGAAAGTTGTAGGCGACTATTCTACAATAGCGTAAACGTAGGTGTAGGGTTGTAGGAGTAGTAGTAGTCGTAAGTGTTGTACAAAATGTTTTCACGTTTATATTTCTATTTCGACCAAAAGAATGATAGCGGCGTGGTCACGTGAATAATAGCACTCGATTGGTTAGCTCTTACGTTTTACATCTTCGTAGTCGTGAAAGATGAAATTTAACCATCTTCCACAACACGCTTTACAAACGGTAGTACTACTTTACAACTACGCCTACAACCACTTACAACTACGTTTACGCTATTGTAGAATGGCCTTCAGAAATTTTAGAAAGAGAAAAACAAGTTGCTTACTGTGCGTGATCTATGGCGCCTGTTCGCGAAGACAGACCTAATCCATAATAACAAAGACCACCCAATCCCATCACCGCTCCTCCAGCAACTGCTGCTTTCCCAACATTAAACGCTGCAAAACAACATATCAGTCATGTATTGAAACAAAACTAAAACATAAGGCAAATAAGATCAATGTTGTTGCGCTGGTCTTATTGAAGTATTATCTCTTATCAAACATTGACACTGTTGCGAGATGACTGTTGCGAGGTTGACTGTTTGCGGTCAATTTCGTGATATGCCATTAGTTGATATTTTTAACCAACTTTGCGACTGACAACTGGCTTAAAGAACATGACTACTTTTCACTATTATATATGCATTGTTGATAATTCGTTTTAACCCTATTCGCTCCAACCATGCCTTTCGTGTCCCACGAATTTCTAACAGTCGTTTGTTCCGGAAAACAAATGATCGTGGGAGAATCCCCTCCACGCCGGAAAAAAGTTATTGTGGCAGGGAACCTCAGGTAAAAATTTCAAAGTCCTAGCTCATTTATACTCTCGAAACGGGGAACAATCAAAATCTCGGTGGGACATGAAAGTGCATGGTTGGAGGATTACGTCAGTGTTGTGTGAAAGGTAAATGAGCATTTTTTTCGATAAAAATGTATTTTTGTGTATAATTTAACCGTATTTAAAATATTTTTATCGTTAAAAAAGAAATTTAACATTCCACAGAGGTCTATTATGGCTCAGAGGCAGGTGGAAGAGGTGGGGAGGAGCTACGATTATATAAAAAAAATTAATTTTTTTACATAAAAAATATCTGTCACACTTCAAATTCGCCTTTTCTTATTCAGAAATTCTTTTTCTAGCATTCTTTAAGTCCTTAAAGTCCTTCTGTACTATTTAAAAATTACCAAATTTGCGGCGACGAAATTAAGTATTCCTATTTAATTAATAATTATCTCATATTTTTTTTCTCATTTGCGCTACTTTTAGCTTTAATTTGCGTTTTGGTTCATTAAGCTTCGTCAATTTGTTCGTGAGTTATGATTTTTTAAGTAAAACGAGTCGTAACGTGTGTTTGTCAACATATAATTGTTATAAAAAAATATTTAAATAAATGATTTTTAAATGTTCTTTACATTGATTTTTAGTCGAAGGTACAAAGATATTATAATAATTTTTGGGGAATTTTTCAAAGCTATTAACATTATAAAAAACACGTGGGACTCGAAAGTGCATGGTTGGAAGATTATTGGGGCGAAAAAAACGTTGGAGTGAATAGGGTTAAGATTATAACTGTATTTCTAGTTGTTATACTAAAGAAGGTCCAAACCTTAAGACACCTGTAATTTGTTTTTATGTTACTTTTTTATTTCTTTTGCTTTAACATCGGCGTTTTGCTCTTATTGTTCTTGTTCTTGAAACAAAACTGTATAAACATATGAGGCAACGGGTCGATACATTCTCGACGATTTGTTTCAAGTCACGCCAGTCCGGCCAGTCTTACGTATACACGTGGCAACAATTTCATACAAATATTATACAAATATTTGACTTACCCGTTTCGCCGGCCGGAGCCATCGCTTGTTCGGCCACAGTGGCTCTCCTCCTCGCGGTCCTCGTGTAAGAGTTGCGCCCATCGTTGACGAACAATCTCACGACCTGACCCTTGGAGAACTGCGGCGTCGTCGGGACGATCGGAGCCCGGACGAGCGACGCCAATCCCGGTGAGAAACCGGCCCGGCAGATTCTCGCTGCCAACATCTCGTACCTTCAATCCTCGCTCCTTCGCAGTTTCCAAAACAGTTCTGCGGACGAAACAGAGACACGTCAAATGATCGTCCTACGTTATCGTAACGACGAATTCCCGTTTACATAGGACTGTCTCACGACGAAATTTTGAAGGCTCGGACGGTCGGAGGGATCGCTCGTTAGGGAGATCACATATTGGCAAAAATTCTTGTGATTTACTTACATGATGCAATAATGACAAGATTGTTTCACGGCGCACGCTGAACACAGGTCAAAGCGGCTGAACGGCGCATGCGAGAATGCGAATGCGCAGCGCACAACTACGAACTTATGAATGCACAAGTACGAGAGGATCGAGAATAATCGCGCGTGCACGTGACACGTCTTTGAAATTTCTCGAATGTTCCTATCGATTGTAATCGATATGAAAGCGAGGGAACAATTGAAAATATTGAAATAATGCGTTATAAAACAAAAAGTACTAGAAACAAATATTTTCAATTAACCCTAGAATCCATGATACATTTTTTTGACCTTCTAATCCATGACTGGGGGCAATATCGACCCCACGCTTTATTTGATCGTAAAACCGGTCCTACAGAAATAAAGGGCCTTTAAACCTACATGAATTTCTTCGTTTTTTAATAACGAAGAGAATGGTATACGGTAAATTTAATTTTACTCAAGTTTAGTTAGTGAAAAATCCATTTAAAGACTGAAAAACGCAGAAAATCAGCAAAAACCTCTTTTTTTAAACAAAAATTTGTATCTTTTTTTGTAATCAACCGATTTTAAAATTTCAAACGGGGTTTTAAAGAGGACACATTAGACTATTAGAAAAAAATTGTCATCGCTATGTTCTGTTCAAAAAGTATATTTATTTGGGACTATAAAGATGAAGAAATTCGCAAAGTTGAAATACGGAAAAAGTCGATGAAAAAACCATAAAAAATTGTATTTTAAGTATTATTTCATTTTTATTTGATACAAAATAGTAAAAAATATGAAAAAAATGAAACATTATATCGCCCAGCCATTTTCTGCGAAATGTCAATCTTCTTAGGCAACGGGATTTTTACCGACTAAATTGTGTGATATTTCGTCTTAAATAATATTTATGACTATTTATGCTCAGATTACGTAATAATACATGATATATATTGATTCTAGCGAAAAAATAAAATTAGCTTACCGTGACGAAACTCAAACGGCAAGTCACGACTGGGGTCGATATCGACCCCACGCCCGCTTTACGACTGTGCTACTTCACTGCTAGCGAACAACTAAGGGCCAAAGCACATATGACAGTCGTAGTCGTGGACGTAAGTAACGCACAAGCTTTGGCGTATCTTGATTTGTCAGGTCGAGGACTACGACCGTCGTATATCGCTACGCCATGTTATGTGCTTTGGCCCTAACGCTGCGCCCGACATAACCCTACTTTTAGAAAGTTGAAATGAATTATGGTTCAGGTCCTGAGTCGATAATGTCACTCGCTAGCTCAGGAGCGTAGTTCAAAGTTCGCCTGGGGTCGAAATCGACCCCAGTCATGGATTCTAGGGTTAAACCATGAAATTTATGATAATTGTAATATAAAATCTTTATCATGAATAATCAATCAATGAGGTGTCACTTACCTTTTTTATAAAATTTGTTTGATAAATTTGTCGGGAAATTTGTCTATTTCTCTTTCGGGAAAAGTTGCGATTTTTCATTAACAAAAAAAAGTTCTGAGAAAATAGTTTGTTTGTGATAGACAATAGGATATTGCTTATCTACTGCAAATATTGAGTTTAATTTGTTTTACATTGCTTTTACAAGTGGAAATTTTATCATTTTTACAAACGATATTATTAATCCACTAGCCTTTTAATTTTCTACCATTATAAAAGTGATATTCCATTCGTATTATTATACAGAGCGTTCGAAAATTCAACCGACAAACTTTCAAAGATTGTCGGGGGCACTATAAAGATTATTTTTTTTGCAAATAGACCTGGGGTTGGAAACGCGTTGTTACATCCCTGTATATTACATAAATTTTTAATTACATGCAAGATAAAATAAACTAACTTTAAAGAAAACTTATATTTTAAAAAGGAAACAAACATGTAAGATATAACTATAAAGAATAAATCTTAGAATTGATTACTAATTGTTACATGTCTACATGTCCTCTATATCGTATCATCAATTAGGGCCAATTTCACCAACCATAGTTAGCTTAACCGATGGTTAAAGTTAACAGAATTGACCAATAGAAATGAATCCACCCTGCTTTCTATTGGTCAATCCTGCTAACTTTAACCGTCGGTTAAGCTAACTGTGGTTGGTGAAATTGGCCCTTATTAGTAAAGAAAAAATTTATTCTTGCGAGATATACCTTTAGTAATTTAACATTGCTTAAACGATGTAGATATTACTCCAAACTGAAATGCACTTAATTATTCAACGAATAAAAACTGTTTGATTGTTAAAATACGCCGGAGTCTTTCCCAACTTAAAATGTCCTCGTAACTTCGGGTCCAGAATCAATGAAAGTTCATTGGTCAGCGATAAAATTAAATGCACTTTATTGTCGTTTCTCAAGCATACCGTTTGAGAACAAAGTAAGACTCAGCTGTTAGGATAGGTATAGGTGTATCTTACAAATTTAACGCATGTCGAGAACGAAGCGGTCGTCACCCAAATGCGTTAAGCTAAGGACTTAATTCTACCTCGAGGTACAGCGAAAGAGGGTTTGTCGATGCGTGTTGATGATAGGGTGCATTATGTCGCGATGGAATAACGTGCGTGAGCGAACGGGGCTACGCGTGCCATTCACGGATTAAGCTTCCGATCGTTGTATCCCGAACTCTCCCAATCAAATCGACTCGTTCTAATTGCTAATAAGTACGGACCTAGGCGGTGCTACCTCTGATCAACCGTCTTTTTTCTTCATTTTGACCTTTCTTGAAAAATTGTTCTTACGAAGAAAAGAAGTTCTAAAATTTCTATACATATAATTGTAAGTAACGTTGCGTTTTATTGCTCTCGCATTATACATTGGTCATTTATTCGTTGTCGCGTTTAGATTTCTTTGATATTTTCAATGCCTACAGCGGATGACCTTAATTCAATTATTTGAAAAGTATATCTTATCTATAATATCTATATATATATATGAAAAAAACAAAAGAAAAAATGGTTAATCAGAGACACTGCTCGCGCGATACGACTGCGGAAAATCCACGGCGAGTGTCATAAATGTCCTACGAACGTTATGAACGGAAGAGCCGCGATAGAATTTTGAGTCCTCTTAAGCCTTCCGAATCTTAGTCGGCGACATAATTTCCGTGATATGTGCCGTTGAATTCTTTTTATTTCAAATGAAATAATTTTAAAATTCCAGGTCGTCTATGACTTGATGCTTTTTTTTTTTAATTTGACCGAGAAAGAGTTACACGTTCACGCAGTCCGGCTTGCTGGCGGAAGTCGAGCTGGCCGAGGAGGAGGATGTGGCGATGGAATGTCTTCTGAGATAGCCGGCGAACAGTTGTCGCGCCTGATTAAGTACACGGATCACATTGTGACGGCGAACCATCTTGTCGAAATGCATTGCCATCTCGTTGTAATCCATTTGATTGCGCATAACGAAGTCTCGATGTTGCAGCAGAAGGGTGATGCACAGGAACATTAGAAAGGGATTGCCGCCGCCGAACTCGTTCGGTGGCGGCAACGAGCTTTCTCCCAGTTGATCCTCACTCGTTCCCGCGGGTATGAGATTAGTCAGCTCCGTCGCTTCCTCACATTGCTCTTGTACAGATTGCTGTTGTTGTTGTTGTTGCTGCTGCTGTTGCTGCTGCTGCTGCTGCTGCTTCGTCGGACTCTCTGATACATGTGGATTCTGATGCCAACTCTCGGTCTCTTCGCTATCTGATGCCGACTCAGATCTAAAAGATAAACAAAGTGCTTTAATAAAAAATATATAACAAAATACACATACTTTTGCTTTCTATATTAGGTCCGATATTAATCTCTTTAAAACTTTAATGATGCCGATAGGATTTTGACTTTGCACTTGTGTGAAAGTATGACTTGTTTTGCCACAGCTACGATGTAAGATTATTATGCCGTATATTGGAACATAAAAGCGATACATATAAATAAAGATATAGATAATTTGAAGTTAGATAAGAAAAGTAAAGAAAGAATGTAAAAATTTCTTTACCAGAAAGCTATATCAAAGTGGCATTTAATTTAGATTTCCGAGCAACTAAACTATCTTTGCAAAAAGTTCATTCCTTGAATTTTGTTCGTTAAAATTTTCAAATTTTTACGGATAGAAGTACGTACCTAGTGGTACGTTTAAGCAGCCTAATCGGCGTGACAGATTTTACGCCGTTCTGATCTTCCAAAATTTCTCCGTCGTACTCTAATTCCGCTTGCTCGTCCGGAGTCGTGGGATGATGCTTCTGTTGTAGCGTATGTAAAGGGTTCTCCCATACAAACACATCCGCCGCTGGGCTGCATCTCGCTAATTCCGTCTCCGTCTCGCTCTCCGGTAGGTCACTGTCTCTTTTTGATAGCACGCAGTCGCATTGTAGCTCGCTTGTAGGCGGTGAAGGTCCGAACACTTGTCGATCCAGCGATTCCAATTCCAGTCTTAACTCTCTGGTCATCGACGTGGTCATCGGAAAGAAATCCGTAGGATCATCCGGTGAACTCGGTTCATCCCTCAACACTCTGATGACGCCGCTTTCGCTCGAGACACGTCTGCGATAACGAAATATAATATTTTCGAATCGCCTAACCTTGCGAAATACGATTTGCACGAATATCTCAATTTAGAAGTACTTTCTGCAAAGGTAATTACCTGAGCTCAGGTTCGGCGTCGCTCGGCGTGACTTTACTACGATTAAGACTAGTAAAGTTTAAGAACTCATTCAAATTCTTCACCACTCGCGCACATTTCTTTTCAGAGTTGTCGTTCTGTTCACTGTTCTTAATCTGTTCTTTGTTGGGGGCAGACAGCTTCTCTTTCAGTTCCAGTAGATTCGAGCGTTTCGATTTAACAGTAAGAGAATCTGTACTTAGGCACTTTTCTGTCGATTCGTTATTCCTTCTATTTTTCGTGCTGGTCAAATCATTCTCTGAATCGGAGAATGCTTCATACGGCGAGTTGGATCTAAAAATGAGTATTTGATTAGAAGAATTAAAGTTGCCGTTTAAAACTTCAATCAACAATGTAAAAGAGAAATAAAGAAGAGAATTGTATTGGTATTTATCTATATTCTTCGTTTATATTTCTTTATCTACGTCTCCCACAAACTTAACTAATTTTTACATTTTATTCAAAAAGCGAATTTTCAAAAAATAGTTTCAAGTACGGGCAATTGTGCAAATAAGAAACCTTTTCGTTTCTCCGTTAACCTCGGTAGATGTTTGCAGAGTCGATTCCTCAGTGCTAAAGGCTTTCCGCCTCACGCTGGCGGCAATACTAGCCGAGGAACTTTGCCGTCTAATAGCACAGACCTTGGTATACGCATTTTCGCGGATGTGCTTCACGTTCGGACTCGGTGGCGGCGACGCTGGCGGAAAAGGCACCTCGGCAAGACTCAGTTCGCCGGTCGGCGGTGATGCTGGCAGAGCCGCCCATAGAACTTCGAGCATTCTAAGCGCGTCGTCCAATGCAAACTCGCGTTTCATTTCTAGCAACAACCAACGGTAACAAAAGAGCAGATCGTCCGCTTGATGGGACTTCAAGTACGCATAGAAATCGGGGTCATAGTGTTGAAGACCTACAAGGAAATATATCTTAGTTAGTACCAATATAATGATATATTATTCTATTAAGAAGGAAATGTACAGATTGTAGGGCATTATAAACGAAACTGAAAACTTGGGGACTAAATAAATTGCGAGAGACATTTTTAATGATTATCTACCTTCGGCTAGATGAGCGAATTTAGTAGTCATGGCGATACCGTCGAGCATAAAGTTGTCTTTCAATCTTCTCATGAGGGCGCAGAGGCAGATGTAGGACTGTGCTTCATCCCGCATTGTGACAAGAAGGGGCGAGGCTAAGTCACTCATGCCCTGGCAGTAACTTACACTCGGATGATTTAAGGCATACGTTGTCAAAATGTTGAAGAGGCTCGCTATATTTTGATTGTCGTCCGAACCACCGTAAAACTTGTGATGCCTGTCCGTTCTGAGGACGTCCTTCCTCACCATACTGGTAACGTAGCCGAGATCGCCGACGTTCTGTCCCTTTTGTACCAGCACCCGCCACCGCTCGCGCAGATTCTGATATTCCTGCGCTTTTTTCTTCATGTAGTCCATCCGTTCGCGACCCGACATCCCCTCCGGATACACGTTCAAGATATGTTTCCAGACCACCTTGCGCAAGCTAGGTTCAATCCCGCCAAAGTAAATAACTGCTCTCAATTCCTTGGAGTGTACCACTTGCCCGATTGGATCTAGAAATCGGCGAAACTCAGCGTCCGTTAGAGGCGGTCTTGGAGGATGAACATTCTGCTGATGAGACGACTCCTCGCCCAAATTGCCCAATGCACGTTGCACCATATTCAGCGTTCTTTCCATCTGTGACGAAAGATTAAACGCGAAATTGGATACACCTGATAACTGTAATAATAATCATAAAAATAAAAATAATAAAATAATAAAAGTAATAATAAAAAATAATAGAGGAATTAATAATTACAAAAATAATATAAAAAAAATAAAAAATAAAAAAACTAAGGTAATTTTAATTGAAATGAAAAGATTCATACGCGACTTTTAACTAAATAAAAAATATGCACTAAGGGTTTAGTTAATTTTCCATGTTTTGTCCTTTTCTTCGACATTTTTGCAGAAGAAAAAACTAGGCGTTTGTGAAACTTTCAATGCTGCCTTCTGCGACTGCTGATCATCACTGAAGGCGCGACGGCACTTACTTTATTCATTATGAGACCGGGCAACTTAGGTGTCCTGTAAGGAAACCCAGTCTCCTGCTGACGTGTCGAAACTTCCTGCGCATTTTGCTCCCAGTAGCACTCGCAGTCTCCGGTTTCGCCAAAAGGTTTCAGGTTCACCTGTAGATAAAGGTACGGCTCCGACGCGCTGAAAGATATTGTGTTAAACTATGGTTATCAGAGTATATTATATCTGTTTTATCTATTAGTCGGAATTAATCAGTTGGTCACCTGATAAACGCGGCGTCCAAGTCCCAGTCCGAGAGTAGGAAGAGATACGTCTCCGACCCATAGTCATCAATCGCTCGATACGAAACGGTAAACTCCCTACGGCACGCGAGCGAATTTTACGGCAATCTGCTTAATATTTTATGGCACGCTTCGATAAATTCAAGGATATTTGCACATGCATTTGCCTCGAGTAACCGTTTTGTGCTGTTTCATGTTGCTATAATGATTTGAGTGACGGAAAATAGCACGCGTATATCATCTATATCACATTATCTAATCATATTATCACGAGTAAAAAGAGAAGGAAGAATTAAATTATTAAAATATAGAATATTTTTTCCAATATTATGTATTTAAACACAAACCGAGATAGGTATATATTAATGAGAATTGTATTTTTTAATATAAAAATTATCTTAAAAGCTTAACTGATAAATGTAACATATTATTTTAACGTCACACGCAACGCACACTATTTATTTTTTATATCAAAAAGTGCTGACGAGTACCGTAGTACGCTGATAATGCGTTTAGCTTCTATCGCAATTCTGAGAACTTAATTTAATTTATTAGAAATAAATAAAAAAACTATACATGTAGCAAATTTTATTTTTACTTATCACGATACTTTTCAACATGAAACAGGAGAAACGTGAACGTGCTACTTGGCATTTTTCGCACAAATTTTTACGAACACTCGTCATTCAAACTGTTAAATCACATTAATAAATTTTATTATTATTAATATGACTCACCCTTTTATGTCAAAAGCCTTTATAAGAATACTTTGCAACACTTCTATTGACGTTATCTGAGGATCCACGCTGAACTTGCGGTATTCAGGTTGATGCCTAGTTTCACACTTCTGAAAAAAAAAGGGGTATTTCTGTTATTGTCCTTCGTTAACTCCATGTTCACATACAGTGAGACATTGTAAGTAGATATTGTAAAGGCACAGAAAATTTGTACACAATCATATGACATAATTATGTTTTATTGTAATTAATTTATCATATTAATGGTGATCTTATACAATAATCGATATAGGCCACGGTCAACGTGACGCTGCAAATGCTTCGAAGCATTCCTCTTCTCTTTTCTTTCAATGAAGAAAGAAAGAGAAGAAGAACGCTCCAAAGCATTTGTAGCGTCACGTTGACCGTAGCCATAGTTATATAACATGTTATACAGAATGTCTCAGACTTTACGTGACAATAGTCAATAGCAGACTTTCGAGGTCACTTTGAAATAACAGTATCAAAAATATCAAAGCTAATAATGGTTTCTAAATGAGAAGTGTTTAAAATTGACGAATCAAGGTATATTCGAGAGTTACGCCGCTGAGGCACGATTCTACAGAATAAGATGTTCTCAATCATCAATCCTATTCTTGATATAATGTGGTTCATATTCTGCATACATTATTGTTAGAATTACTTCTTGATTTTATTACATTAATATGCGGATTACTAATTAATTAATACATTGACCATCTTAATAATAATAGTAGCAAAATAAAAAGCATGAGTATGGGTATTGAAACGCGATACATATCAAACTGTCAAAGCTGTCACATGTATAAGAGTAAATAAATAAATGACGACTCTCATATCTTCACTGCTGCAATGTATCATACCTGAGCGTGCGAATTTCGGACAATTTGATTGATCAATTTTAAACACTTTTCAAAAACTATTATAGTTATTACATATATTATTATACATTGGTATAATATTTTGATATTAGGATTTTTATCCTGAAATGACCTTTCTTAAGAGACTGTCATGGTGTAAAATCTGAAATATCCTGAATAGTTGCCATTATAATTCGCTGTTCTATTTTATATTTCTATGCTCAATGAAATATAGAGTAGATATGTCATATTAAATTATTAAAATAGTAATTAAATATATAATATAATAGTAGTTATTAAAATAAAGTAAAAGTGTATTTGGCAATTGGAAATTTCTGCGATTGGTCATACATACCTTAACTTTGACACGTACAGCCTCTCTAGGACAACCAAACATATTGCCACTGTATTCTGTATTGGTCCTTGTCCAAATAAGTATAATATTTCAGGATGAATCTTTAGTTATCATGATTCTTGCATATTGCCAGTCCTTCGTGCATTAATTGCAATTCATATCATCGATTTTAGGGGTTCACCATATATTTGATTACAGCAATCAAACGGAATAAACTAAAAAATTGATAGCCCAAGTTTAAAATAGTTCAATCAATGTACATTGGTAAAGTAATATTAACAAACTAAAGAATATTCTCTTGTCTAATTGTAAGTAGAATACATATTTTTAAAGTA
Organism: Temnothorax curvispinosus; assembly: GCF_003070985.1. Lineage (NCBI taxonomy): Eukaryota > Metazoa > Arthropoda > Insecta > Hymenoptera > Formicidae > Temnothorax > Temnothorax curvispinosus. Next base: position 4,489 of record NW_020216760.1, on the reverse strand, counting down.
ATTAACTGTAAATTAACTGTAAAACAGTAGTTCACCATATATTTGAACCAAGTTTAATGACTAGAATAAACAGGTTCAATAAATTATGAGGTATTACTGTCCATCATAAATTATTACATTAAAATAATGTTCAAGATAAATATTTAAAACTTTGTTAATCGAGATTGGAAACACGTGCAGCGATTACCCAAGACTACATTTCTTCACATTACAAACAGGCTTATCGCAATCCTTGTCACTGTATAAAGAACTCAAACAATAAACTTAATCTTTTGACATACTACTGAGGTGTCTCCTTCGATTCGTATCATCATAATGGCATCATTGAAATTAAAATCTTCATTATTTATTCCTCGCACCTTTCGAAGTTACTTAATAAAGGTAATGAGTTAATTCATCACTCTCTCTAACAACACTCTCCATTCTTGATTAACAAACATTGTTAAAAAATTGATAGCCCAAATGTAAAATAGTTTAATTAACATATACTGATAAAGTGATATTAACAAATCAAATAATATTCTCTTGTCTAAGTAGTATACCGTTAATTTAATATTTGGACAATAATCCTGGATAGACAAATCTGTCGCGAACAGATTTTGAAAGAGCGTCTGCTACAAATCTTGTCGATAGAATACCAAACAGAAATATAACGGATTACAATGGCAAATTGACTGCAGAAACTGAGCAAAATCTGCTGTTTTGTAACCATTTAAATGACGCATTCCATTTAAATGCTTGCGAAATGACAGATTCCGTTCGGTTTCTGCTGACAATCCGCTGTCAGATTACATCGGCAGGCTCTGCCGGGTAAACACGAGCTTAAATGCAGAAACAAATAATACCGGATCCGTTGTAATATCTGAGTAAATCTGCTGTCCAATCTGTTGTCACACTACTACGAGCCATTTGCTTACTGGGAATTACGGAGGTGACCATGTGTGTATGCGTGCTCAACCTATGATGTGCGCTTCGAGAAAGTGCTTCACGTTGCAACGAGACATGCTCGCTTTTTAACTCGCCTAATTATATACGTCCGGGATGGCCATGTGTCTTTCTGGCAAGAGTTACGCGGTCGGTGCAGGACGATCGGGAATATCGACGTCGATGTTTTGAACGTGGTCGTCGCGGGGAAGACGTCGCGGCCGGACGTCGCCCCGCCAGCTGTCGTCGGTGGCCGTCGTTAATACTCGACGTTACGCGACATCGTCGTCGCCGTCGTCGTTGTGCCGTAACGTCGATGGTGACGACTCAATGACGTGATCGCAATCGTCTGGTCGCGCGCTCCCTGAGCGCACTGGAGTCTCTGGAGTCTGGATTATCTGGAGTTAACTGGACTGTACGCGTTCGATTTTTGAGGTCGCGGGGCAGGAGTGACGTGTCGCGCCTCGTCGCCCGGTTCCATGCGAAGCTCGATCTTTCAAAACGCAATATACTTTGGCGGATTATCCCTTTAATTGTTGCACAAATTTTTCTGTTGAACATATAAGAGTTTGCTGAATTTTAGTATATGCGGGTTTTTGCGGTTGCTAATTGCAAATCCGAAATCGAAATTTAATAAATCAAAATTTCATATTTTTAGCGGCTTTGATGGAAATATTTTACTGAAAGTATGAAATCGATGAAAAGTGAAATATGAAAGTTATTGAAAAATTACTGAATAGATTTCAAAATAAATAATAATTTTCCTTATGAAATGCAATGTGTAATACATGGTTAAATACAAGGGAAGTTAAATTATATATATTATTGAAAAGTAATAACAAAATTTCTTTTTAGATATCATGAAACTTATGAAATAATAATGAAATGGGGTCAATTGAGAGATCATTTCAGTAAAATATTTCTGTCAGGGATATGTTGCAAGTTGCAACTATCGTCATTTTTGTATTACGGTCAAAACCGGAAATCCTGCCAGTCACACAGAATTTACATATGTCAAAGTCCCACTGCTTGCTAACGTCTGATCCGTTCGCTTATAGGTAGCTGATGCGGTCGATTACACCGATGTGCAAGTTTGTTTATATCGCGTACGAGTACGGGACTCCTGACGATGCACCTTGACATTCCGGGCGCGTGCCGAGCCGCGTGATTCGAAAGCGACAGGACGAAAACGTGGCTGGGCGTTGGTGATTCGCGGGAGCGTTTTTCCTCGACGATAAGGTTATGTCCACGATCGTCGGTGGGACGACTGGACCAGTGACAGTGCTCGGGCATACGCGTTTCACCGGCGCGCGAACGCCCTCGCGACGATGAGGACCGGCGGTATGTTGGACGGCCGCGAGTTCGGCAAACGCGTGCGTCGTGTCCTGGACGGCAATTACTCGTATCGCAAGATCCTCCTGATCATTCTGGTGTGCGGTGGCCTGCTGCTGTACTTCGGCCCACCCTTTGCCCAGTGGCTCTTTACCTCTTCCAGGGAGCCCATAGAAAGTAAGCGCTTTGTTAGCTCAGATGATTGGAGTATCATGATTAACTGTGTAAAACCTCTTTGGAAATCTCTGGAGATATTTATAAATAGAACTAATATCTTTTCAACGATCTAGATCAGTTGATAGTTGGTGGCGCAATCCAAGTACTTTCTGATTTGAATATGCAATTGGTTTTTCATATGTTAATATCATTAATCAATGGTCAAGTTTTAAACCCTTCTGCCAAATAGTTTGTTTAAATAAATACATTAATTAGATAAATTAAGATTCAAATTTCTATCAATTATTCTTGTAATATAAACTGACATATAGAGTGAAGTATTTTTCAGTTTTTCACATTTTCAAAATTATGCAAAACATATTTTGGTTGAATATTCTGCTGTGATAAAGAATTGCCTTTACATCTTTCTATAGCGATTATTACAGAAGTACTAATACGTATACTTTTCCGCAGCATTTGAAGATCATTGCATGAATGAGAGATTGGCTAGCTTCTACTTTGATGCTGTTGAGTATAACGTAAACATTCTGCACAACCCACCTATGAAGAATGAGCATTCTTATCTGCCGTACATTGGCAACGGTGTTTTTGGCGTTCCTGTTTCTCCGGAAGCCTGGCTGTATATTAAACACAGGAGAGCGCTTTTGCTGCCTGTACAGTGGCAACCATTGATCTCACATTCTATACCCAAAGATAGCGCTTATCGAGAAGCAACGGTTGTTCATTTTACAAACGGGATTGTTTATAAATATCAGTGCCTTAGAGAGGGATATCACATAGAATTTCAATACTATGCTCATAGAGGTTTTGATGGAATTTTGGTGCAGACTGTAAAGGTCTCCAATCCATTTTCACTATCTCAAGAAGTATCATTGAAGCCGCAGGAATCTACCCATTGGAGTAATTCTCATATAGAACCCATCAGGTAATACGATAGCGTTAGAATTGAATATAATTAAATAAAAATATATGGGCATTTTTTAATTTGTCGTCATTTATTTTGTAATGTTAGAATTCAGGTTGATGGGCTTAATCACGACTACTCTTTCGTGTCTGGATTCATATCCGCGCCCAACTCTAACAAGATAATAGTTGTATCGATAATTTACAAGGTTCCGCCTAAAACGGTGCAGGTGAAAGCACGCAGTTCCGTCAAATTGGAATTTCTATCGAGCATTCAATACAGCGAGCCAATCTCGTTCGAGCAATATCACGTGGAACGCGACACGACTAAGAAGAGAGCTATCGATGTAAGCAAACGAGGAATTCTTGAATCTTTAATTTCTTGAATTTATCGTTTCCCAGAAAGAAGAGATATGCATCATTATTCTTCGTTGTGTAGCTGATGAAGAAGGCGATTTCGCGCCAGCAACGAAGCCTGAGAGAGGAGCATATAAATCTCTGGCAGAGTTATTGGTACACGAGTCTGAGAATAAGTGATTCCAAAGCCGACGGCGCCATCAACGGTCACAAGATTAATTCCACCATGTATTACGTATTATCTCAGGTGTCGCGGAGTGTTCAAGATGTCGAGAAAAACGTTGCTATGAACGAAGGTTGCTACCGGGGTCATCACACCATGTAAGCATGATTGGAATTATGTTTGCCGTTTGAAATAATTTACACGTAAGTAATAATTATGATTTTTTTTTCGCTTAGGGACGCGCCTCGGTTATGGAAAGATACGTCGACCATCGACGCCGTAAATGAGATAGTCGAGGCATGGTTGATAACGTTGGAAAAGCAAGGTTGCCATCATCTAGTGACCGGAGGTCCCGCGGCTGTACAGCAGGCAATCGTACTGAGTCTCGGTAGCTTGAGATTCAGTAATCAACATCTTGAATTTAATATCGATCCGCAGTATCTTCATCGCGATTATTTGTTTAGGTACGTTATTATCGACTATAAGGTGAATATAATTAAAAGTACAATATTAAAAATTAAAAACACGTCTTATAAGTTAGCGGAACAAAGTGAGCAGAATCGATTCTAATTAATATATTTATTTGTTGCTCATTTGTTGCTAAAAAGTTGCCAAAGAAAAAAATTTGTTGCT
>NW_020216759.1:0-2059 GCF_003070985.1 Temnothorax curvispinosus | reverse complement strand
TAATTTGGGCCTTTTATGCCTGTTATAACAAAAACTTGACGTGCTACATTATTTTAAAGGTCATATTCGGTTTCAGCATGTCGAAATACATATGTATAAAATAGTGGTTCTTCTTTCCGATAAAAAAACTCTTCTTGTGGTCCTGTGATGTTACTGGACTGGCATAATGCAATAATCGATTCTTGTGACTTGGAGAATTCGATTTAAGATTCCAAGAATACTATTAGTATTCTGTTGAAATCGTGTCAACCAGTTTCTTTTATTTGGAAGATATTTACGAAGAATTCAATGTACCTATACAGTTAGCTGTGTGTAACTTCGAAATGTTTGGAGTTACTCATAGGATTCTTATTATGTATTCGAGAATATATCGTACTTGCGACTACCTTAAAATAGCGCCGCGCGTCTACTTCAAAGAATTGACTAACGGATTAACGAACGAAACGAGTAAATTAAGTCTGCTTACAGTAGATGACGCACGCAAATTGTACTTTGGAAAATAGGATATTTTTATCCTTTTCTTTTGCGTCTCGACAGGTTATTATTATTAACAATTTAAACTTTCATTTCATCCGGCTATAATTGGCAAATAATCATTGTGACGATTCGACCATTGGTTTTGGTCCCTTAATCGTCAAGACGTCTTTCGTTTCAGTCCAATGTCTCGTATTTCTTCTTTCATGCCGTTATTTTGGCATGCACTTGCTAAATATATCCTGACACGGAAAAAAAATTAGCTACCGCAAGTCTATATACATTTTTTTTTGCTGCGAGAGCCTTTTGCTACTATTGCTTAAAAAATGTTAGTTGTTAAATGTTAGTTGTCCATATTTTACAACTTCTTTTTTTTCGTGAAGATATTCGTGTTTCTTGGTGAGATTCAAAAGAAATGTTTAATACATTTTATTTTATACAACATAATATAGTACTCAATTTTCTTTTCAATAGAGAAAAAAAATTGTAATTAAAATTAATATTATTCTACTGTCAGAACATCGAAATCTTTTACACGCACGATTACCATAAGCCATAAATCATGCGTGTATGAATATGGATAATATTTATATTATATACCTAAATACCTAAATGGCTCGTTCATGAAATGCTTGTTTACGCGCGTGTTCGACTCATTAAATATATCTCGCTATATCTCTTGTAATGTCATAATAATTGCCATAAAATTTTTTGAGAGATTATTTACGATGGCACTTGATTAATCGTAGCACGCACTTGTAATAAAAAATATTAATATTGATGAGTAACAAGGAAATGTAAGCTTTGAGAGTCAAACGCGATTAGTTGTGTATGAGTTAACGTTATGTAACATTTAATCAATAATTTAATATAAATTATAAATTGTTTTTGTTTTTTGAGTCTTTAGTGACACAGTGATAGATAAATTAAATAATTTCAAACATTCCGTCGAGCAGGTGAGAATTAAAAAATTAAATGTACAAAGATAGTGTAATTTTTAAGAGAAAATACACAGCATATTACTGCTAATATTCACAGTCTGCAAAATATTCGGACTAGAAATGAAAATTGGGACTAATCAGCAAAGAAAAGTGAGATCCACTCATCAAACCAAGTCCAGAGAACGTGAGATTAACAAACTGAAGCCTTGGGGAAAAAACCTCGGAAACTGAGTTGATTTTTAAGCGCCGCGCCGCGCCGGTTGATATAATCGAGACAATGACACAATTAAATTGTAGTCGACAATGACATGGTTTTAAATAATAGTAGTTGAATCAACGATTTATTGCCAAACGAATCAGTTGTCATTTAAAACGTCCGTTTTTAATTGTATCGTTGTTTTGCATCATTGTTTTGATTATACAACCACTATACCGTTTAAAAATTATTTCAGTTTCCGATATCTTTCTCAAATCTTCAGTTTGTCAATCTTACATTCTTTGGACTTGGTGAGTGAATTCCACTTCTCTTTGCCGGTTAATTCTAATTTTTTATTTTTAGTCCAAATATTTTGCAGACTATGAATATTAGCAGAATTAATCTGGTATTTCTTCATCTTACAAATTATGCTATCTTTATATGGAGG
>NW_020216758.1:696-3339 GCF_003070985.1 Temnothorax curvispinosus | reverse complement strand
AAAATTATAGAAAATAAACGATGGCCTACAGGTGCTAAAGGTATTTATATATTATTTTGGGAAAAAATTGGTAAGAAATAATTTATACAAACAACGTAATATACATGCATATTTTACATAAAAGCAATGTCCGGCAATGTGTACACATTTCTTTATAAGGTGTAATTTTTTTCTGTTAAGATTAAGATGCGTAACACTACAAAAAGGCGTGATATCCGTACAAAATTACCTTTTTCAAAAAAAAGGTAAAAAAAATGCGCCAAGTACACGCATAGTAGTACATATGTATTATGTTGTTACCTCGAAAAAAACAAAGTGGTAGTATTATACTTCAAAATAACACCCTGTACATACTGTTTATACAATGCGTAATACTACAAAAAGGCGTGATATCAATACAAAATTACCTTTTTTGAAAAAAAGGTAAAGAAAGGCGCCAAGTACACGCATAGTAGTGTACATGTTGTTACCTCGAAAAAAAAACAGTGGTAGTATTATACCTTAAAAAAATCTAAGTAACAAGTGGTAGACGAAATCTTTGTATCTTGAAAAACCTCGAAAAAACCTAAACAGTAGTATCTTCACCTCGAAAAAAAACAAAGTAATAGTATTATACCTCGAAAAAATCTAAATAACAAGTGGTGGACGTAATCTTTGTATCTCCAAAAATCTCGAAAAAACCTAAACAGTAGTATCTTCCCTAAAAAAAAACAAAGTAGTAGTATTATACCTCAAAAAAACCTAAGTAACAAGTGGTGGACGTAATCTTTGTATCTCCAAAAATCTCGAAAAAACCTAAGCAGTATTATTTTTATTTCCAAAAAATTATTACTTAAGTGATACACATCACAAAATTACGTTACCTTATCAAAAAATGAGTCGCGCTTCAAGTGATCTATTATTACAATTACAAAAAAGAAATGATATCTCTTTTTAAATTACAGCGCCAATTACAGAGAACATATTTTTTCGAGATACAAAGATTACGTCTACCACTTGTTACTTAGGTTTTTTCGAGGTATAATATTACTACTGCTTTTCTTTGATTAGAATAAAAAATTAAATCATGAAGAATTACACAGAGGTAACAGTACAAAATACAAATATTTTATTAAAATATTTAAACCCAACAAGGGAATACAAGGTATTTAAATACAAAGTTTATATATGTATTTTAAAAAATTTAATCGCATCGCAAAGAATTACAGAGGTAACAGTACAAAAAATAAAAATATTTTATTAAAATACATAAATTTTTCTTGTCAAAAAACTTAGCGCTGCTAGAGAGAGAGAGAGAGAGAGAGAGAGAGAGACCTTTTACAAATGTAGATATTACTTATTCTTTACTTATTCTATACTTAATTCTAATCGCTTTAAAAATCTAAACTTATCCTAACTTATCCTATACTTAGTAATAAGCCGCATTATTCACCGTCACACACACACACACACACACACACACACACACACACACACACACAGCCCACACCCACTCGCTCGCACATACACACCAAGCTGACCTAATTTTGAGGTCTAGCAGCGCCAAGTTTTTTGACAAGAAAAATTTATGTATTTTAATAAAATATTTTTATTTTTTGTACTGTTACCTCTGTAATTCTTTGCGATGCGATAAAATTTTTTAAAATACATATATGAACTTTGTATTTAAATACCTTGTATTCCCTTGTTGGGTTTAAATATTTTAATAAAATATTTGTATTTTGTACTGTTACCTCTGTGTAATTCTTCATGATTCAATTTTTTATTCTAATCGAAGAAAAGCAGTAGTAATATTATACCTCAAAAAAACCTAAGTAACAAGTGGTAGACGTAATCTTTGTATCTCGAAAAATACTCTGAGAAAAAAAATTGTTAATCCCAAGAAATATTTAGTTCGATACGTTCAACTAAACATTTTAGTTAGTTAACTAAATATTAGTTGTTTCAACAATTTATTTCGTTTTTTTAATCAAGAATTAATTAATTCAACTAATGTTTAGTTAACTAACTAAAATGTTTAGTTGAACGTATCGAACTAAATATTTCTTGGGATTGACAAATTTTTTTTCTCAGTGTATGTTCTCTGTAATTGGCGCTGTAATTTAAAAAGATATCATTTTTTTTTGTAATTGTAATAATAGATCACTTGAAGCGCGACTCATTTTTTGATAAGGTAACGTAATTTTGTGATGTGTATCACTTGAGTAATAATTTTTTGGAAATAAAAATAATACTGCTTAGGTTTTTTCGAGATTTTTGGAGATACAAAGATTACGTCCACCACTTGTTACTTAGGTTTTTTCGAGGTATAATACTACTACTTTGTTTTTTTTTGAGATGATAATAGATCACTTGAAGCGCGACTCATTTTTTGATAAGGTACCTAATTTACCTAAATAGAAATCTTCCTCCTGACCGATAAGTCTATCGACTTAATTTCGAAATACGCGCGCGATATCGAAACTGGCGATACCTGCGCCGCTAGCGTCGAAAAAGTGAAAGTAACGTTTCTGATTATGACGTCATCATATAAGTCGGCGTTAGAAGTAGAAGAAGAAGTATCTTAATAAAAAATTTTCACATTTGGACTTTGCGTCGCAATATCTCCGCTCGTAGGGCACGGAGCGGAATATTATGAGAGAA
>NW_020216758.1:0-596 GCF_003070985.1 Temnothorax curvispinosus | reverse complement strand
AGAACTTGATCCGTTCACTCGTTATCGAGATCTCAACATCTCGGGTATTCGCAACCCGTCGCGTCGCGTAAAAGAGTCACGGTCGGTCTCGCTCCGCGTGTACTTGGCGCGAGACACTACCGTGTCTCTTGATATTTATAAATATTGCAATTATATTTACAAAAAAATTGCAAATTAATAAATAAATTTTATTAAACATAAAATCGCGTATGATTATGTGCTTTTGTAGTTTTTGTACCGTTAAAATTGAACATGAAAATTAAATAATTGAATAAATATTTATAAACATAAAAATTAAAAATCGTAAATGTAATATAATAGCAATTCCAATTCTAGGTAATATACTTTTTTACCTAGAAAAAAAGTCATAGGAAATACATTAATTTGACATAATATTTAAATTTAATACTCAAATGCCCAACAATAGTAAAATATCAACCATCAAGAATAAAAAGGTAGTTTATAGTGTTTTTTTTTACTCTTATTAAATTTGTGAAATCACTAGCACCATAAAAGGGACATTGGATTAAAATAACAACAATTTATTATACAAATAATGCACACGATTAATGTTTTGACTCTATAGTTTAAGCCAA
>NW_020216757.1:386-1435 GCF_003070985.1 Temnothorax curvispinosus | reverse complement strand
ACCTCTCTCTCTCTCTCTCTCTCTCTCTCTCTCTCTCTCTCTCTCTCTTTCTCTAAAATGCTATAAATTGAAAAATATTACTTTTTTATCGACTGAAGTTCAATTCTGTCGTATACAATTTGAGATTCCCTCAATTATATCCTAAAAAATTGGAAAAATTTCGTATCCGATTTCCAAAAAGATATCGGTTCCCAAAAAGATCGGTAACAAAAAACTATACAGTTTGTAGCACTTCCCGGGAAATTCTACCTGTTTTATATACAATTCTTTAAAATTCGATCAATTATTTCCCGACAAATTCGAAAAACTTCTGATACCGATTTCCAAAAAGATCGGTAATGAAAAATTATGTACTTATTGTTAGTAGCACTCCCCGAGAAACTCTACCCCTACTTTTAATGTGCAATTCTTTGAGATTTGATCATTCGGAACCGGTTTCCAAAAAAATGGGTAACAAAAAATAGTACACTTTATAGCACTCCCCGGGAAATTCTACCTCTACTTCATGTATAATTCTTTGAGATTCAATCAATTATTTTACGAAAAATTGGAAAAATTAAAAAAACCGGTTTCCAAAAAATCGGTAACAAAAAAACGGTAATTATGCAGTAATAGGGACCACCCTCCAATGACCTTGACCTTGACATATGTTGTCAAGGTCACCCTCCTGAGTGACCTTCGGAAGGTTTTAGCCGTCGCTCGTTATTCGTTAAAAAGTTATTAACAAAAAAAGTTTCGAAAATATAGCAGCTATTTTGAATATTGGAAGGCATAAATGACTAATATATATGTCGAAATAGTTCATATCACGCATACACTTTTCACGCGAACCGAGGTTTACGCACACCTCCCCCTGCTTTCGGGGGAGGTGCGGTAGTCCCGAAATAGTTCACGCATACACTTTTCACGCGAACCGAGGTTTACGCACACCTACCCCTGCTTTCGGGGGAGGTGCGGTAGTCCCGAAATAGTTCACGCATACACTTTTCACGCGAACCGAGGTTCACGCACACCCCCCTGCTTTCGGGGGAGGTGCGGTAGCCCCGAAA
>NW_020216757.1:0-286 GCF_003070985.1 Temnothorax curvispinosus | reverse complement strand
GGGGGGAGGTGCGGTAGCCCCGAAATAGTTCACGCATACACTTTTCACGCGAACCGAGGTTCACGCACACCCCCCCCCTGCTTTCGGGCCGTCGCGTGGAAAGTGTATGCGTGAACTTTTCATGCGTGGAAAGTTAATATGCGAGATGCCACATGGGTTAGATGACGCGCTTTAAAAGTATTCAACTGTTTAAAGCGCGTCATCTAACCCATGTAAGTATTCTCTGCTTTAACAAAAAAACTTCAATTTATCAACAATTTACTACTTTAAATGTTGTGTTTTGGTA
>NW_020216756.1:0-3777 GCF_003070985.1 Temnothorax curvispinosus | reverse complement strand
AATATTACGGAAATATCCGAATCGAGAATAAGCATCGCCTTGAGAACGTCTTCGCCAAGTCGATCTCGAATCAAATAAGACTTAGGGCCAAAGCACATATGACAGTCGTACAAAATCTTCTTTGCGAAGATCATCTTATTTTACGACTATGAAATCATCTGCTAACATCAAGACGGTCTGGATTGGATAAGACTGCCTTTGGTCAAGATCGTCTTAAGTGTCGACTGGAGGTTCAACTATGAATACGGCCCTGAGCCTGTTCGCCCGTTGCCGGGCCGTGTTGCCTCTTTAACAAAAAACTGTTTAAAGACTAATGCTCTTGTCGCGAAGCGGGCACGAAAATATTCCGCAACCGAAGGTCGATCTGTTACTACCCGGGGAAAAAAGATATATATAAATATATATAATTATATGTGATTATATATGAAATTTGATGCTTTATATAAAATTATATATGGGTCCATATATCATTATATATGATTATATATAATTATATATAGGCGATTAAAATATATTTAAATATATATAAATGTTTAATATACAATTTGACATGATTATAAATGAGTTCATATAATTTATATATAAATTATATATAAGAGGCATTTATCCATGTAGATTAAATATGATTATATATAATCATACACATAAACTTTAAATTCGGATTATCCAATAGATGGCATTCGATAGGATTCGTTTCTCGTATTTAAAATTTGACGAACAGTGGTATAAAAACGGTATCAAGAGACACGGCACTGTCTTACGTCAAGCAGTGCCAAGTTGTAATATATGGAATAAATCATTTCATTTTTTAATCTACAGCTTTTGAAAAAATATACATCTTAATTTATTAATGCTTTATTATCGAAGTTAACAGTTCTTTTTTAACATATGTTTATTGACTATATATGGTCATATATAATTATATATATTTACATATATAATATTATATGTGTTCATATATAATTATATATATGATCATATAGAGACAAAATTCATATATAATTGGATTACATATAATCATATATATTTATATATAATTATTTTAATTAATAAAGTATTATTAAAGGAAAGTTGATATTAAATTTGGTGATAATCAATAAAATATATATATATATATATAATCTTTTTTTCCCGGGTATGCCGCATTATACTACAGTCCAAAATTTCCAAATTTGCGGAAATTAGAGCAACCACGGATATTTCTCACTAAATTTCAAATTTTATTAAAAAATAATCCTTTTATTGATTATCACCAAATTTAATATCAACTTTCCTTTAATAATACTTTATTAATTAAAAGAAGTACATTTCTTTTTATTAAATGGACTTTCTCTCAACGCTATTGTTACAGCAAATGCTGCTGCAAATACATCACACAATGCTAGGCTCGGCTGCTTTGTAACTTCTTTAAATATAACATTTTGGGTTAGAATATGTGTCTAATATGTGTTCTAGTAAGAATAATAGCAAAAATAATTTGTATCTGCAATTTTTACTAATTTTAAGAAAGAAACATAAATTACGCTTAACGATCAATCGCATACTACGTTTACGCGAGCGTTACTTCTGTAGTAATAACATACGATAATTCACTCGTTTACGCGGAGTAAATTATCGTAAGTTACTACAAAATCCCGTTTACGCGAAAGAAAATCCTGTTTACGTGAAGGAATTATTGTAAGTTACTACAGAGAAGTAACGCTCGCACTATATATATATATATAATGTTCCTGTAACTTCTAAAAGGAGCATAGGGCTTCCACAAAGCCTTGCCAGGACGTAAAAAGTAGGAATTTTAAATGTTTTTATCATTAAAACAAAACATTTCTATAATAGTTTTTTAAACGTTATTTTATCGAAAAAGAAACGTTCCATCGAACGTTTTTCGAATGGACATTTTTACTCATGAAAAACGTTTCTATAGGAATCGGTTATAAAACGTTTCGAAAAAACGCTTATAAAACATTTCTGAAACGTGTATGTGCTACCTGGGAGCATAATCTATAAAACTGCGAGATTTCTCCTGCAGTCTTCAGTCTTCGGAGTAATGTTAAGTCAAACAGACATTCGATCTAGGAAATTAAAAAATTAGAGATATTTATTTCTTAACCTCTATATAGTCTGTATTAACTTCACATATTTTATGAACAGTGAATAAAACATGGAAATTGAAGCACGCAGAACACCGATACAAAACTTTTACGCTGGACAGTCAATATTTATTACAGGTATTTAATATGCAAGTATAATTTATGTAATAAAGTCAAATGACAATGTTCAACAAAAAAATATATTTTTCCTAACGCGAGCGTGAAATGGGCCGCTTTTTGCGCTTGTTTTGAGTGAGCAAAACGATCCATTTCGCAATGATGACGTAAGCGTTGAAACATGGAGCCATTTCTCAACTAGTGGAGAAATGAAATTGTAAAACAAGCGCGAAAAGCGGCCTGTTTCACGCTCTTGTTAGGAAAAATAGTATGAACAACTCGTGGGAAGAGTGGTCGAGCCCAAATGAGTGTGATGGTCGAGCGAAGCGAGTGCGACCAACTTCACACTCATTCAAAATCGACCACTTTTTCCACTAGTTGTACAATATACTATTTTTTCGAGCACAAGAACAAAACTAATCGTTTTCGGTAGTTTTTTAAACGCTGAATACGATTCTGTATGCAAATTGCTCTCTCACGTTACAATTTTGAAAAATTTGCAGTTAAAGTTGTAACTATATATTTTAGTGTATTTTCATAAGAAACGATTATCCTCTCGTTTTCGTACCCGAAAAAAAAATATTTTTGTTAAACAATATTGTTTAACAAAAGTTATTATATTGACAACGAAAATTTATGTAGTAGAAGGTTGTACGTTAGAATAGATAATTCAATTAATGCAAAACTGTTGTTTCTGTTAGTATCGTTTTTTAAAAATTTTTTCGAAATACAAATATTACTTACAAATATTTTGTTAAAAATAAATTAGATAAAAACGTCTAAAAATAAATTAAATTAATAAAAAAATTAAAATAAATTATCAAAAATTTAATATTTAAAAACTTTATGTTGTAGAAAATTGTAACATATAATTTATAATACGTTTATATAATGTTTTAATAAAAAATTATTCTAATATTTATTTTAGCTCCCTCAATAAGATTTATTTCTGAAAAAAAAAACAATTCTTGAATTTTTTACACAAAGCATACATTTATCTTTAGACACGTGCACACACAGAAACGTGTACACTTACGATAATAATTGTGTAAGTATTGCGAATATGATGGTTATTATACGATGATACGACTCGTATATAGTTTTCTAGCAATTCAGATATCGAACACTCTGCATTTAGATATTGTACATTACGTTTACGTAAGCATGATGACGCAATATGACAAATATTAAAATTATAAATATGGTCGAATTTTTATTCTTAATTTCTGCCATAATCGTATTTTTTTAATTTATCAACTTTTACATCAGATTATTATTCAGCTACCTAAAAACTCTTAAAAGTTTAGATAACATAATTAAAAAATGTTTCAGATTTTCAATGATTGTGTAAGTCGCAACTTTGACATAATAGAATCTGCGTTAATCAGCAATATCTTTTTAACTATAATCGACATAATAAATTTAAGTTTTAAGGGCTGAAAATCCTTAACGACGTACTTAATTTTGATTGCAATTAAACTTTTCCAACACGTCACATATCGTAGTTACAATATGCCAAAATGCACTAAAATAGTCCATTTTGTTTGCAAATTTCTTGAACTGCAAATTT